>NW_015426856.1:0-1247 GCF_001527695.2 Protobothrops mucrosquamatus | reverse complement strand
CAAATCATCCTTGTTTACTTTTAAATAAATTGATTTGTTATAGATATTTACTCGTAACACGTAACCTTTCCTTTACTTGTGACACACTCCTGACCAATGGGATTGAATGAGTAGTGAACGATGTGATTTGCTGTAGTTGAAACAGAATTCTATTTATATAGCCTAAAATGTCATATGGTTTTGACAAAGTGTCATAGTGTTATCTCATGTTCAGAAAGTGAACCACAGGTGGTTTTCTGGTAGAGAGGTGATAAGAGTTTTCTTCACCTGCAGACTGATCCAAATTAATAATTTTATTGTGGAATGCTATTATGCGTCAGTTCTGTGTGGCTTTACACTAGCGTATAGCTGGTTAAAAAGAAACAAATGCATCTTTTGAATAATAATAATAATAATAATAATAATAATAATAATAATAATAATAATAATAATAATAATAAAGTTGGAAGGGACCTTGGAGGTCATCGAGTCCAACTCCCTGCTCAGGCAGGAAACCCTACACAATTTCGGACAAATGGCTGTCCAGTCTCTTCTTAAAAACTTCCAGTGTTGGAGCATTCACCGCTTCTGGAGGCAGGTTGTTCCATTGGTTAATTGTTCTAACTGTCAGGAAGTTTCTCCTTAGTTCTAGGTTGCTTCTCTCCTTGATTAGTTTCCATCCGTTGCTTCTTGTCCTGCCCTCAGGCGCTTTGGAGAATAGATTGATTCCCTCTTCTGTGTGGCAACCCCTGAGATATTGGAACACTGCTATCATGTCCCCCCTCGTCCTTCTCTTCATTAAACTAGACATACCCAATTCCAGCAACCGTTCCTCATATGTTTTAGCCTCCAGTCCCCTAATCATCTTTCGTTCTATATATGTAATGTGCTTCATTACATTTTTTTAAAACTCAAACAATACCATGAAGAGACATAAAGCTAAAATCTTATAAGAATGTTCAGACTGAGCAATGTTTTGTTTATATGAGGCCTAAAAGTCCTCTGCAAGATGTTTACTACAACATTAGCTAACTTGCAGACTGGCTAAGAATTTCTGCAATACCTTTACCTATTAACTATGAATCAACATCAATAATCATTGTTCACAGCAAGAGTTGAAGGTTAGAGTTGCAAGTGAATCTTACTATTATTTTATTTTCCACTACTATCTACTTGCAGCTAAGAATGCAATCCTTTTGGAATTCTTGTTAGTTTTTTTAATAGCCATTCACCTCTGTTGGTCAACTTCACCTCTTTGGCAACAGAAT
>NW_015426855.1:0-1247 GCF_001527695.2 Protobothrops mucrosquamatus | reverse complement strand
GTTGTAAGTCAAGGACTACCTGTACCTTATCACTTTTTTCCTTTTTTTTTTGGTCAAGTTTTTGACACCTTGCTAGGCGACTGGTGGTACTCAGATATTGCCATATCCTAAAAGTGGTACAATGGGTGAAAAGGTTGAAAAGCCCTGTAATAGGGGACTTAATTGGAAGAAGCTTACATGTACCACAGAATCACTAATGGACTCAGTCATCACGTTGCCTATTGGGCACTTGTTTGTATAAATAGAAAATTAATAAAACATGTATAAAAAAAAGAATCAGGGTTCAGCTATGACAAAGAGAAAACGATTATGTAGAACTTGGTTTTTTTTAAAGCAGCAATTACTTGCAATCTCTCTTTCTATCTTTTTAAGTGAAGATCCAGATTACATTTTTGCTCACTTGAGAGAGCCACAAGATGTCTTCTTATTTAATCAGCTGAATATAGTCCATTACCACAAACTGCTAGTGAGTCATGTGCATTATTTGTAATTCATTTTTTTCCATTCATTCAGCCCGATTAAAAACACTTACTTCCAAATCTATAGTCATCCCATATAAGCAGATCTGTGTTTCAAAAGTGATTGAATGTAGTTCTTCAGTTACCACTTGAGGAATCTGAAAAGAGGAATAATAGTTTTAAAATGACATGGATTAGAACTGTTAAGATTGAGCGTACACTTGCCTTATGATATTTACAGGATTATCTTTGCTAAAGCATAATGGTCAGGGCAATTCATAGGCTGCGCCATTGCAAGTATCTTTGTTCATATCTTCAAATCAGGTAAGTGGAACTGAAGCAGAGCACAACAGTGCATTTATTTATTTGTACATTTATTAAATTTATATGCCACCCACCTTACTCTACAAAGTGACTGTAGAGTCATTGCATATTGTTGTATATTAATTTCAAACTCAAAATTGCATATTATAGATATTATTTTGTATTTTCATTTGGTAAATTTCAGATGACAAAAAAGACCAGAAGAGGGAGCCATTAAGCTATTTTTTGTATTAAATGGGGGAAAATGAATTGAGCATAAACATTTAGCCGCTGCTGCGCGAGCTGCACTGGTTGCCAGTGGCCTTCCGGGTACGCTTTAAGGTGTTAGTTACCACCTTTAAAGCGCTCCATGGCATAGGACCTGGATACCTCCGAGACCGCCTTCTGCCACAGATTCCCTCCCACAGACCGGTACGCTCCCACAGAGCGGGCCTCCTCAGGGTGCCGTCGGCCAAGCAATGTCGG
>NW_015426854.1:0-1247 GCF_001527695.2 Protobothrops mucrosquamatus | reverse complement strand
GTGAAGGTATCACCCAGAGTGGTAGCTTAATTTCAAATTTAAGAAAATATTTTTGCCAAACTCTTAACAATGCAGTCCTTATTATATGATTTCTAAAAGTTTTATCAATTTTTTTCTGCATAAAAAGATAAGCATGCCACCCAAAGTACAAGTCCCATCCTTCGACATTCAAAATCCCTTTGTTGGACAAATTAATCCAATCAGCCATCCACGTTAATGCACAAGAGTCATAATAAAGTGTCAAGTTTGGTACTTTAAGTCCTCCACGTTCTCTAATATCTTGAATAATCTTGAATTTAACTCTCGCCTTCTTTCCTTCCCAAATAAAACGATTCAAATCTCTTTGCCGTTCTTTCAAGTTAAGTTCATTTTTTAAAATAGGTATCATCTGAAATAAAAAAAGAAACTTAGGCAAAATATTCATTTTAATGGCCGCTATACGACCCAGCAAAGAAAGTCGTAGTTTTTTCCACATTATTAAATCCTTTTGTACCATTTTCCACAATCTTTCATAATTATTCTGGTACAATTTCGCATTAGAGGATGACAAAAAAATTCCCAGATATTTAACTTTATTAACCACTTCAAATCCTGAAGTTTGCATAAGTTGATCTTTGTCTCTTGCAGTCATATTCTTTGTAAGAATTTTAGTCTTATTCACATTGATTTTAAATCCAGCCACTTTACCATAATGATACAACTCTTGGAGCAAAAAATCCAATGATTCAATTGGTTGAACCAATGTAAAAACTAAGTCATCAGCAAAAGCTTTAAGTTTTTATTCTTTACTAGAAATCTTTAAGCCTTTAATCATTGGAGATTCTCTAATTCTAGACAACAAGATTTCCAAAGAGAGTATAAATAATAATGGAGAAAGTGGGCAACCTTGTCTGGTGCCCTTTAATATATCTATAGGTTCTGTCAAGTCTCCATTAATAATTATTTGAGCACATTGTTTTTGATAAATCGCTTTTATAGCTGTCTTAAATTGATCTCCAAAGTTCATATAGTCCAACATTTTGTGTAAAAACTGCCAGTCCAATTTGTCGAAGGCCTTCTCTGCATCTAAAAAAATAAAAGCCGATGGCACTTGATTATTCTTATCCAAATATTCCAATAAGTTTACAATTTGTCTAATATTGTTCTTCATATACCTTCCAGATATAAAACCAGTTTGGTCATCATGTATATAATATTGCAGTATCTGCATCAGTCTATTAGCCAAAATTTTTGCAAAAATTTTATAA
>NW_015426853.1:0-1247 GCF_001527695.2 Protobothrops mucrosquamatus | reverse complement strand
AGCCAGGAAGTGATTAGGAAATTCTTAGTTCATAACATAAATAGTTGGACAGGGTGATTGAGAAGTTAATGGTTTCTCTTCTGCAGGCAATCCTGGATGGTGCAAACTTTCTTTACATATTTGAAACTGGCTTGAGATTATGATAAAGTCTAGCTTCACGTTTGATTACAGATTTCTATTGACTGTCTACAATAGAATTTAAAAAATTATGAACCCTTTTGAATTTTCAGTATTTTTGCGTAAATATGATCTAAAATAGAATGTTTTCCACACATCCTAAAGCTAGACAAAGAGAACTTAATTAAAACAATGAGTCAAAAATATCATATTCCTTCATTTACCTTTTTTAGGAAAATGATTCAAAGCTATATGAGTGAGCGGCAAAAGCATGTGAAACTCTGGATTATCAATTAAGTATCTTGCACTATTCTAGGCAGAACTGTTTGAACTGTGGAATGGTGTGGGTCAGAAATGTGCCTGTTTTTTTCTAGAACACCATGTCTGAAAACCTCAACTCAACTCATCTATGGTTTCATACAAAAGTTTCACACAAAAAGTGTATAAATGGTTTTCAGTCAGCAACAGATACAGATACTGTCTTTTTCCAAGCTCAGTGATGATGTTGATTGTGCAGCAGCTGTGAAAAACTAAATTATTAGAAAAGGAACTGAAAATATAACAACCAGTACAGTAGTATCCTTATATATCTCTTTGGTAACACTGCATCTGAAATACTGCATAGAACTTTGGTAGCCATATTTGAAAAAATATGAAAAGGTGAGTACATTGATTTTTTTTTTATTTTTCTATATTTGATCTTGATTTCCATAGTATTGATAAAGAGGGTATGTAATTTAAATAAATATAAATGTAAATTTTGCATGATGAAAAAGTAATTATACTCCTACATTTATCACCTCAGCTATCTAAAATTATAATCAGGTTCACCAGAAAAGGTGCAAATGATTAAAATATCAGTTGAGATGAACTGGGAGGAATTTGTCTTATTTAAACATTAGATATTTCATTTGCTTTCCTCTTTATTTATTTTATTTATTTATAATTTAATTTATACCCCGCCCTTCTCCTCATGGGACTCAGGGCGGCTAACAGCCTCATAAAACTACAATACAAATACAATAATTAAAAGCCGAATTAAAAAGAAATATTTAAATAGGCCGATCAATTAAAATTGTCCTTAAAAATCCCCTGAAACTTTAAAATCATTAACAATTATCCCTATTTAA
>NW_015426852.1:0-1247 GCF_001527695.2 Protobothrops mucrosquamatus | reverse complement strand
TTCGGGACTTCCGACGGTTGGCGGGCCGGTTGAGCTCCCTATGGCCGGAGCGGTTGTTAGTACACCATTTCCGGGCAGGCCTGGATCAAGACTTACGCCAGGCCTGCGTGTACCGGGGTGTGCCCAACCGACTTCGTGACTGGTGTCGGGTGGCTGTGGAACTGGACACAGGATTGAGGGAGTGCCACAAAGGGGGGGGGAGGTACCGGCCGGACCCAAAGACCCTTGGTTAGGTCAAAGGAGGGCGGTCAACCAGCCGGCCCATCTACACCTTCGGTCTCGTCTGGGGTGGCCTCCTTTCGCTGCTTTTGGTGCAATCAGCCGGGCCATCGGGCCGCGGAATGCCCGGCACCTACTCCACGAGGGGCCCCAGCTACCGGACGGGGCACACCAACACCAAAGAAAGGGCCCGAGAGGTCGAGAGCGGTCAAGCAGTCGACCCCAGCATCGCAACGGCCAACTCCGGTGGAGGAGGACGCCACAGCAGCGGCAAGGTACCAGGCGGCCCCTGAGGACAGCGAGGACGACATCGTACACGATCCGATGGTAAGCGAACCAGTGAGTCCTTTTGTGTTGCCCGTGGTCCTGACCAGCCCACAGACTGGCACACGAAAGGAATGTCGGGCCCTTATAGATACCGGTTGTACGCGGTGTCTTATTAGTAAGACAGTAGCCAGGGACTGTGGCATTAGGTTGCACCGACTACCCCATCCCGTTCGCTTTGAGCAGGTGGACGGATCTGTCCTGGGGGGGGCCCCGCTACTCATGTAACGGAGCCAGTCCGCCTGGAATTGGGCGGCCATTGGGAGACCCTCCGCTTTATCGTTGCCCCAGCCATGACCGAGGCGGTGATCTTAGGCCTGGCATGGCTAGACAAATGGGGTCCGACCATATGGTGGGAGGGGGGCTACCGTAAGCTGTGACTTGCGGTGGGGCCCCAGCCCCTTGAAACAGGACACAAAAAGCACGTCCCGGGGGGTACGGGTGTTGGTTCGCCACAGGAGGGTGTGGCAGGGGTACAGGCACAGACAGAGCAGGGGCCCTTCCTGGCTGTGTACAACGACCTGGCCGCCGTATTCAGTGAAAGGGAGTGTGACCACCTACCTCCCCATCGCTCTACCGACTGCGCAATCGAGCTCATGCCGGGGGCTAAGCTACCGAAACCTCGGATGTATGCCATGGCACCCAAGGAGCTCGAGGAACTACGGCGGTACATTGACCAGAACTTGGCGAGGGGGTTCATTCAG
>NW_015426851.1:0-1247 GCF_001527695.2 Protobothrops mucrosquamatus | reverse complement strand
ACCCGGACGCCAAAAGCCTTGAGCGTGCCCGCAGGCCCCGGATCTAAAAAGGAGCTAAAAAGAAGCTGCGGCTGAGCCCGCGTAAACGACCCCGAAGTGTATTATTAAAACAAACTAACTTTATCTCTACGTTCCAATTTAGCCCCTATAGCTGAAAGGGAAAGAGCGCAAAGAGACCAGGTCTCGCAACCTCCGGTGGAGCCGCCGCCACCGGTTCTCGGTCGCTTCCTTACGGACAGAGGGGGCGAAAGGCCAGGCGGTCATCTTAGGGGAAGAGGACCAAACGAGGGGCCAGGATGGAGGCGGCGGGGGAGAGGGAAGGTGGGGATCCCCCGCTAACTAGGTTACAGAGAAACCCGGTATCTTTCTGGAATCAGGCAACGCGGGGATGACTCGGCTCACCTGAGGCAGTAGCGGTCTTCCTTTTTTCCTTCCTGAGGCCTTGCCGGTAGACGTGCGCTCCGTCAGCGTAGTGCAGAAGAGAGGACGGGAAAAAGCGGGGAACCGTGCGGCGGACGGACAGGAAGCTGGGGACGGCTTCGACGGATGGACAGGAAGTCAGCCGTGCTGGGAAGGTCGTCGTCGGTGGTAAGGCTACGGGACGGAAAACTGTGCCCTCCTGTGGTCAAAAACGGATATTGCGGTCGCCGAAACAAATAAACCTTTTAAATGGGATTTTAAGGACATTTATTTTCTCCCCCGTCTTTATGATTAACCCCTTATTAATATTAATAGGGCGACGGGAGGCCCTTTTGCCATTTTAAAGGTTTATTTCTTTGGGGGGCTGCTATACCCGGCTTGGGCCACGGGAGGGCAGCACTGTTTTCCCTCCCTTAGCGAGAGCGGCATTGAGGCCGTCGAAAAGGCCTACCTTGGCCTCGATGGTAATGCTGTGGGACGGGTATTGCGGCCCCCAAGAGAAATAAGCCTTTTGAATGGGGTTTTAAGTTAACGGCCTACCTCGTTGATCGGACGTGGAGTCCGCCGTGCCCAGAAGGTGTCCGCAAAAGGAAGTTGGAGGATGACTAAGGACGGACGGACCGGAAGTCGGCCATGATGGGAAGGTCGTTTTTCAAAGGCCCGGGCGGACGGAAAATTGAAGCGGACAAGAAGTCCGCCATGCCGGGAAGGTCATCTGTGAAAGGAAGTCGGGGGAAAGCTGAATGACGAAGGACCGGAAGTCGGCCATGATGGAAAGGTCCTTTTGCCACAGGACCTGGGGGATGGCCGATATCGAGGGAAAGGAA
>NW_015426850.1:0-1247 GCF_001527695.2 Protobothrops mucrosquamatus | reverse complement strand
TCCATCCATCCATCCATCCATCCATCTATCTATCTATCTATCTATCTATCTATCTATCTATCTATCTATCTATCTATCTATCTGACTCAGGACACCTTGCAACATTAAAAGTCCACAGCCCAGAACCCCATAAAACCACACCCCATTTATTTTCCCCATCCCATGTTAAAGCAGGCAAAAATTGTGGGACACTCACTTGCTCCCACTCCCCGGAAAAAAACATTCCCAACGTTCAGCGTCTTTAAGAGGTGGTGGGCTACAATTCTTGCCCGTGGGGATGAGGATGAGGGGAAGTGTCATCCAACCCATTTAAAGACTGGAGACGGCGGAATTAATGGTGGAGGGGGCCCCTTCACCCCCAATCCCATCCTTACCTTCCGTAGTGGGCAGCCCCTTCTCAAGTCCAACCCCCTTCTTCTCTGGGGGAGGCCCTGTCTGTCAATGGAAAAATGGGGGAAAATATTCAGGATCTGCTTGCCTAGATCAAAAATGGAGATTTATGAGTGTTTTGGACCAGCTGGGCGGTCATCGCACAACCAGCGCAAGTTTTGGGGGAGGCTGGCTTACAGTGTCCCTTGGCCCCCTGCCTGATTCTGCCTTTTGATGCTTTCAAAACACACCCCGCACACTCTGATGATGTTACCTAGTTGGGTCATGAAACGTCTGCAAGAAAACAAGCCAGCACCGAGATAGTTGATGTCGGGCAAAGCTGCTCGGTACATCCTAACCGGGCATCTCTATAAACCGAAGGAATCTTGGTTATTGCACCCCTGACCGAGTCTTGCACGTACCCCAAGGGGCCGATCCAGCTGTGGGCGGCTGTGCCAGGTCTTGGCATCTTTGCCCGCACCGCTCTGGGTCCGGACACACCATTTGGAAAAAGTTTTGACGGGGAAGCCACGCTGCTGCCCTCGACGGGGGCAAAACCCTCGGCTCTTCCCCTGTGGAATAGCCCCTTTTTGCCCCTTTGCCCAGCCCCCCAATGCCCACCCCACCGCCGCCACCAGCTCTGGCATTTCACACCGCCACCTACCGTCGGCGCGCAGGCGGGCAGCTGCCAAGCTGCCACCGAGAGAAGACAGAGGAACCCACAGGGAACGTTCATGGTGGGTCAGGTCCACCAGGCAGGGTGGGTGGGGGGCTTCGCACGGTGCCCCTGGCCGTGGGAGGGAGCAAGCTGGCTTCAGCCCAAGGCCAGGCTTGGGCAAAGGTGCTGCCAGCTGCCGCCAGGCCGTCTGGGAGAGCAG
>NW_015426849.1:0-1247 GCF_001527695.2 Protobothrops mucrosquamatus | reverse complement strand
TTCCCATTCCTTTTGATAAGACACTTCCCATTTACAAAAATAGTCTCAAAACCTTGTTTGTCTAAATTAGACACACTTAACAAATTATGTTCCATCTCAGGTACACAAAGCACATTGGTAAACTTTGATTCCAAATATGGAATTTTTACATCGCCTCTTCCAATGACTTTTGCTTTCTGGCCATTTGCCAAAGCTACAGTTTCTTGTGCTACTGGAACAAACCTGCAAAATAATTCAGAGTCATTAACAATTGTTTGACTTGCCCCACTATCTATTAGCCACTTGTCTCTGTTGTTGCTATTGCAAACTTTTGCAACACCAAAATGTTCCTTTTGCAAATTAGTTTTCTTTGCATGCATAAATGTCCTTCCTTGCAAATTATTCTTCTGCAAACAGTTCCTTTTCAGATGTGTCCTGGCTCCACATATGTAGCAATTCTTTCCTTGCAAAGCTCTCTGTCTGCAAAATCGCTCTTTTGTTGCAATTTGGTCCCATCTGCTGCTTGCTTCTCCTGCTCCGGAGACTTGCAGTCTGGACCCCCTCCTCAGGAATTTCTCCTCCTCGTGGCTGCTCCTGAAATTGTGCTTTTCTTCTTCATTAAGCAAACATGCCTTTAAAGCCTCAAAATTTAAGTCTTTCTCTTCTTTGCACTCAAATATAGCAGAAACTGTGTCCCACGTTTTATCTAAACTGTTCAACACCAATAAAACCTTCTGTGACTCAGGGAATTTAATCCCACGTTGTTCTAAGCCCAAAAATAAACTTTGCATTTTATTTAAATGCTGTTCCACAGATTCACCTGGTTGCAAACAGGCTCTGTAAAGCTTTCTTGACAATTGCACTATATTGCATGCAGAAACATTCACGTGCACAGCTCTCAACTTCAGCCAAATTTCCTTTGCAGTCTTTAGATTTGCAACATTTAGAAATTGTTCATCTTCTAAATTTAAGATGAGATAGGCCATTGCTTGATCATGGCTTTTCTGATCAATAGCTGCAAATACTTGTGGAGGATTTGCTACAATATACCACAGCTCTTTTGCTTTCAGCAAACATTCCATTTTTGCTGCCCAGATAATGTAATTCTTTTGCCCTAAACGAGGCACAGAGCTTTCCTTAAATTCCATTGCAGCCATTCTGCTAATTCTGCCTTGTTCTTATACTTCTAAACACAGGCAATTTCTTCCAGCTTTAAATTACAATGCAGTCCTTAGTAAGCTCTGGGCCCATAACCTGTTAGAGAATTT
>NW_015426848.1:0-1247 GCF_001527695.2 Protobothrops mucrosquamatus | reverse complement strand
ATCTCTACCCACCCAAACAACTCCAATTTGACTGGAGCAACACTAAAATCATTGGCCACACTACAACCCGCTATGCTCGTGAGTACATTGAAGCCTTGCACTCCACAAACAATTCCATCAACAGACACATTGACCTACAACCAGCCTATGAACCCCTCAGAATCCAAAATCAACCATACAGCCAGCCAGAGACCCTCAATCAACCCATGCAAGCCCCCTCCCACCAGTTCACCTCCCAATGACTCTGATCTGATGTGACCTCCCTATCACAAGAGCCATCACAAGCCTCTCACTGATGACTCACACCTGACCCATCACAAGACCCTCACTCGACACACCCACAACTGAAGTCCTTATAAACAGAACACTGACACTGACATCTCCTAAACCCCATTGAAGATGTTACCTAGCCTGGTAACGAAACGTTCGGAAACCAACCCACAAACTCAGAGAACAAACCTTCACCCTCACACTGCTAAATATCCATGTAAATTAAGCTTAAAGTCTCAGGGCTACTTGGTTTGATTATCCGACACACACATACTCACAGAGAAATAAGCAAAAAATTAATTCAACAAGCAAGACAGAAAGCTTTCCCTAAGAACCAGACTCAATCTGCCAGCACTTGGCTATAAAGATTGGCCATAAGCCTTAACAGCTGCAGCAAATAACAGCTTCTTCATTCAGTGCTCTGAATCTGGAGAAGCTTCGTATTGCAGGAACCGTCTTTGAGCAGCAGTGCTTAAAACAGCAGCACTTCTTTTTTTTCAGTTACACACACCGCTTTTTGTAAATACATGCTTCAAACTTTGCAGTGGAGGACAGATGACAAGTGGAGTTCCTCTTATCTGCTTGCCTTTCTTGACCCCATTGCCCACTTCCCTGCTTTCATTTGCTGTAGCAAACCGGGCTGCAGGTGTAGAGCACAAAAAGTGAGGGGGAGTGAAACGATGTCAAAACAAGGAAAGAACAAAGTGGCTGGGAGGAGTTTCACTGTGCTTTCTCCAACTGCTTTTGGACTCTCAAAATGATAATTTGGTACTCATGGACGCCATCTTCGTTTCCAACCATATAATTTTATATATTTTTTATTCTTTGAATTTAAAATAATAAATAGGAAACTGGCACGCCACAAAATATGGAAACCTTCTCTAGTATTATATTTGTACAAGAGAGAGAGAGAGAGAGAGAGAGAGAGAGAGAGAGAGAGAGAGAGAGAGAGAGAGAGAGAGAGAGAGAGAGAGAGA
>NW_015426847.1:0-1247 GCF_001527695.2 Protobothrops mucrosquamatus | reverse complement strand
TCTCTCTCTCTCTCTCTCTCTCTCTCTCTGTGTGTGTGTGTGAGTTCAGTGTGATAATGAATGTGAAGGGTCTAGATACAGGAGGCCAAACTTTGTGAAGTATTCCTTTTTTCCCCTCTTCTTTCTCTCCCTCTTCATTTTTTTATTATTTTTATATATATATATTGCAGGTTCACACCAGATAGGCATTTTTTTAATAGCCTGAAAGGGGGATGTTTTCTTTTGTTAATGGCTTATAATCACATGAAAGGGCACATCATTCCACTTCAGAACTCTACCACATGGTGTGTATCTTTTATAAATTACAGGCTGGCGTTGTGTGTATTGGGAGAGAGAGGGGTTGGTTCCCTTGCTGTGAGCCATCCTGCCTAATTGTCGTATGCAAATAAAAGCAATTATGAGGCTTTTAGGGTGAAAGGATGACAGCTGAGTTGGCAGTTGGAGGCCTCACCCACCTTGTTACCATGGAAACAGGGAGATGGGAAAAAAAGGGCAAAAATGTGTGTGCGTGCCTCTCTGTGTGCACGGGTGTGTAACAGTTATTTTGGTGGGAGAATTGGGCTGTGTGTGTGTGTTTGCACGTGTGTGTGTGTGTGTGTGTGTGCGTATGTGTATTTTATATATATATATATATATATATGCATTACCAATATTATCGTTGTCTGACAATAAAGCAATATGAAATGTTACGGCTTTGTTTAAAACCCAGCAGAAATGAAACTGCCACCGCTGCTTTGGCCTTGCAAGTGATCCGTGTCATTTAACTCGCTTTTACCGGGCATTTTATCTGTGACTCTGGAAGTTAGGAGTCGATCACAGCAACATACTCATTAATTAGGAGATTATGAATTCCCGAGATTTTGCACCCGCCGTTAAATGTTACCCATCTGGTTATTGAGCAATGGAGCTGACAGCTTGGATGAGGGTGGTGGAAAGCCACAACTTCTCTTACCCTATTAGTACACAGTTTCCATACAATAGCAAAAGTCAAGCATATACATATACATATACATATACATATACATATACATATACATATACATATACATATACATATACATATACATATACATATACATATACATATACATATACATATACATAGTAGGAAACTATGTCTTCAGTGTTATTTTTAACCATATACATATACATATACGTATACATATACATATACATATACACATACATATACACATACACATACACATGCACACACACACATGCATGCACACACGTACATACATGCT
>NW_015426846.1:0-1247 GCF_001527695.2 Protobothrops mucrosquamatus | reverse complement strand
TTCCATGCTTTTGATTTTTTCTTAATATTGAAAATACGGTCTTCTAGAACTTAATTCACATCCTTCATATATTTAAAGAGCCCCGATGGTGCAGAGGTGAGAATGCAATATTACAAGCTATCTCTGCTCACTGTCAGGAGTTCAATCCTGACCGGCTCAAAGTTGACTCAGCCTTCCATCCTTCCGAGGTTGGTTAAAATGAGGACCCAGATTGTTGGGGGGCAGAGGCTGACTCTGTAAACCACCCAGAGAGTGCTGTAAAGCACTGTGAAGCGGTATATAAATCTAAGTGCTATTGCTATTGCTAAAAGTTTCAGTCATGTCCCACCCTTTCTCTTCTGTCCTCCAGGCTGTCCATTCTCAGAGGAACTGTTATTTCAGACAAGATCATCTCTCAAAGCAGAGGGCAGACGATCTTTGGAAGGTTGAAGAAGAGTGTGTCCTTCTGCAGGCTGATGACCTCTGAAGAGGGTGATCCAAAACCTGCTGTTTCAGGTGAGAGCGTCATAGTGTGGCTCCTAAGGATGCCAATGGCTGAAGAAGGCAGAGTTGAAGGACTGTTGCTTCCTCAGAAGACTTTGTAGCACTCATTTTGGGTCCTCTTAGCCCATTTGCTCACTCATTTATTAGGGAGTGTCACCTGGTGGGACTCAGGAGGAGAGCCTTTCCTGCCTCAGCCCCCCCCACACTTTATAACATCATCCCCCTGAGATGCCAGAGGCATCTTCTGGAGGCAGGTTGTTCCATTGGATGATTGCTGAGAAATTAGGAAATGTCTGCTTAGTTCTAGATTGTTTTTCTCCTTGGTTAGTTTCCATCATTTCTTCTCTTTGGGTGCTTTGGAAAATACTTGAACCCCCTTGTCTTTGTAGGAGCCCCAAATATTGGAAGATTGCTATCATGTCTCCCCTAGTCCTTCCTTTCATTAGACTAGACATACCTAGTTCCTGTAACCATTCTTTGTATGTTTTAGTCCCCCAGCCCCCTACTCAGTCTTGTTGCAGTTGAGAAGGAAGGAAGGAAGGAAGGAAGGAAGGAAGGAAGGAAGGAAGGAAGGAAGGAAGGAAGGAAGGAAGGAAGGAAGGAAATCCTTGAAACATCAACCCATATATATTTGACTCTTAATAAGGTTATCTTTAGGTATAAGAGATTCTTAATATTTCATTCTCCACAGAGACCCCAAATAATGACATTATCCTTTTACCTCTTACATGCGTCCTCCAAAATTCATTACTCCTCTTTGCTTT
>NW_015426845.1:0-1247 GCF_001527695.2 Protobothrops mucrosquamatus | reverse complement strand
GGGGCCCCTTCTCAATCTTTGCAGCAGGAGGCGTGGACGAAGTTCCTGGGCTGAAACGATGGCAAAGATAGGCCGGCTTTCAGAATTTGACACAGCTCACCCAGAACGCTGGAGCTCGTACGTGGCCCGGGTAGAGAACTACCTCCGGGTGAATCAAATTCGTGAAGATGACCTCAAAGCTGCCACGCTGCTGTGTGTGTGTGTGGGCAAGAGACCTTCGAGATTGCGGAGAATCTGGTTGCCCCAGCACCACTGGAATCAATCACCTACACAGACTTGAAGAGGATGCTTCGAGAGCATTTTGAACCCAAGCTCTCAGTGATTGCCTGGCGACACGCGTTCGAGCAGAGGGACCAGAGGCCTGGTGAGTCTGCAGCAGAGTTTGTTGCGGCCTTGCGACAAGCAGCTAGGCCCTGTGAATTCAAAGACTTGGAGGAGAGACTGAGGGACCGGCTGGTCTGTGGCCTGCGAAGCCAGGAGTTGCAGCAGAAGCTCTTCGCGAAGGAAGGCCTCACGTTCCAAGATGCCCTGAGGGAAGTTTCAGCCGAAGAAGCAGCAGGCGAAGCTGTGAAGGCCTTGCGGCTCTCCAAGCCCCCTCAAGTTCCAGCCACCGCCCATCAAGAGGTTGCTCACGAAGAATCCGAACAGGATCCAGAATTGGAAGTGGACCGGCTGCATCAGACTCCAGGGAGAAGGCCTCACGGAGGGAAGGCCCGGCCAGCATCATCCCCTCGATGCATTGGGTGTGGAGGCCACCATCGCCGCGCAGACTGCCGCTTTCTCTCCGCCATCTGCAGGGCCTGTGGTAGGCAAGGCCACATTACCTCCGTCTGTTTGGGTCACCAGAAGGAACGTTACCCAGAAGAATTGCCTCAGAAAGGTACCAGGGTCCACAGCCAGAACAGGGTGGGCTTCTGCGCGTCATGTAGGAGCGTTTTTAGAATGGGGGTCCACAGGCCACTTAGGAAGAAGCTTCATATCGGCGTGAAGTTGCAAGGGGTCCCCTTGTCGATGGAGCTGGACACTGGGTCCGCTCTATTGATCATCTCCCTAGACACCTTTAACAAGGTCTGCAGCAGAAGCGGCCTACGGGTGAAACTCAGGCCGTCAAACCTCATCCTCACAGATTTCCAAAATTCCAGAGTCAACGTGAGGGGGGAGGCCACACTCAAGGTGCAGCGTAGGAATTTTGAGGGGCTACTGGATGTAGTTGTGGTTGGGGGAGACCGTACGAGTCTCATTGGACT
>NW_015426844.1:0-1247 GCF_001527695.2 Protobothrops mucrosquamatus | reverse complement strand
GTTTTATTTTGAAACACATCAGTTTAGTCAAAATAGGTACAGGCGTTCTGCCAATCCAAACGGGTCAAATTCAGTTCTAATCATAACCATTTATGGAAGATATAGTAATCAATCTTGCTACGAAAAAAAGGCAAAATGAGCTGAGTTCAAGAGACTGTAAAAGTAGTGATGAGGGTGTAATGTGTTCTCATAGGCCTCAGTTCCTCCTTTGATCCGTACTTTTATTCTCTTCAGAGGAGCTCCCTTCTGAGCTGCTGTTGGGTGAATATATCCCATCTGCTAAGCTTGGGGAACCTTTGCTCTCCACCTGCCCAGGTGGCGTTGGCGAAGCTTCGGTCACTCCTGGGAAAGGATGTTCTGCAAGTTCCTTGGTGGGGCTTTCCTGCATGTAAAACATGCAATGGATACAATTAGTTCATATCCTGAGGGAGGGAAAACTGTACTCTGCTATTATCCAGGACACCCTATGAAAAATCAGAAGTTACTTATTTAGTACCTTCAACATCCAAGAAGCTGTAACAGTAACAACCTCCTCCCTCTTTCATGGCTGGCTCATTTCTATGTTAATTAAAAATGTGAAGTCTAACTTTAAGGTTTAGCTGGAACATGTAGCTCGTTTTAGGGTTAGTCTGGACTGTGTAAGATCAGACATGTCAAACTTGTGATGTCACATGACATTGCGCAACGTATCGGGACGGTTTTGCCATTGCCGGCAATGGGGTGGGCGTGGCTTCCGGATGACGTGTCCGGCCGGCGGGCCAGCAGTTTGACACCCCTGGTGTAAGACTATTTAATCCAGGGTTGCAAAATTCCTGACAGCCACTGACAGCCAAGTGTTTAGAGTTTTCTGTATAATAATAATAATAATAATTTTAATTTATATACCGCCCTTCTCCCATAGGACTCAGGGCGGTTCACAGCATATTAAAAAACAGATACTATACACAAATACAAAAATACAAAAACACAAAAATATAAACCCCAATAAAAACCGAATTAAAAACCAAATATTGACGGCTGTGTTTCCAATTAAAATTGCTGTTAAAACCATCCCTACCTAAAATCCTCCCTAGGTCAGGCCCGCTTGCTGGAAAAGCCATGTCTTGAGGGCACGGCGGAAAGTAAGGAGATCCGGAATCATCCGGATCTCGGGGGGCAGTTCGTTCCAGAGGGTGGGGGCACCCACAGAGAAGGCCCTCCCCCTGGGGGTCGCCAGCCGACATTGCTTGGCCGACGGCACCCTGAGG
>NW_015426843.1:0-1247 GCF_001527695.2 Protobothrops mucrosquamatus | reverse complement strand
TCTTCTCCAGCACCAGAGTTCAAAGGCCTCCATTCTTTGGCGCTCAGCCTTTCTTATGGTCCAACTTTCACAGCCATACATTGCAACTGGGAAAACCATGGCCTTGACTATATGCACTTTTGTTGGCAGGGTGATGTCTCTGCTTTTTAGTATGCTGTCTAGATTTGCCATAGCTTTCCTCCCCAGGAGCAAGCGTCTTAGCAGCTCATAAATGGGAGCAACAGCATCTTCAAAGCACGGAACCATCATCATAATAAAGTCCCCTTATCACCAAAGTTATGGACGAGAGCTGAACGTTGCTGATCTGGAGGTAGACAGATAAATAAACCCCAAATTGAACAATTCTCGGTGGTGGTATAGCCAAGAGATCCTCAGCATTTTAGCTTATCTTTAATTAATAAAATAGGCAGGCCCAAATCCCCAGGGACGTTCAAAACCATTGTCTGACTTAGTCACAAATAATTAGAAATTGCTCCATCTCGGGATTATTAATCTCTTCTTTTCTTCTCCTCCCTTAAAATAAATAAATAAATAGGAGCCAGAGCAAGATCGGTAGCACAGATAGCCTTCAACATATGACCACAATTGAGCTTTAAATTTCTGTTGCAAAGTGAGACCGTTCTTAAGTGAATTTTACCCCATGTTACGACCTTTCTTGCCGCAGTTGCTAAGGAAATCACTGCAGTTGTTAAATAATAATAATAATAATAATAATAATAATAATAATAATAATAATAATAATAATAATAATAATAATAATAAAGTTGAAAGGGACCTTGGAGGTCATCTAGTCCAAACCCCTACTCAGTCAGGAAACCCTATACCGTTTCAGACAAATGGTTGTCCAGTCTCTTCTTAAAAACTTCCAGTGTTGGAGCATTCACCGCTTTTGGAGGCAGGTTGTTCCACTGGTTAATTGTTCTAACTGTCAGGAAGTTTCTCCTTAGTTCCAGGTTGCTTCTCTCCTTGGTTAGTTTCCACCTGTTGCTTCTTGTCCTGCCTTCAGGTGCTTTGGAGAATAGCTTGACTCCCTCTTCTTTGGGGCAGCCCCTGAGATAATGGAAGACTGCTATCATGTCCCCCCTCGTCCTTCTCTTCATTAAACTAGACATACTCAATTCCAACAGCCTTTCCTTATATGCTTTAGCCTCCAGTCCCCTAATCATCTTTGTTGCTCTTCTCTGTACTCTTTCTAGAGTCTCAACATCTTTTTTACATCATGGTGACCAAAACTGGATGCAGTATTC
>NW_015426842.1:0-1247 GCF_001527695.2 Protobothrops mucrosquamatus | reverse complement strand
TATTACACTGAGAAGCACAAAGCTAAAAGCACAAGCCTGATGATGATGAATGTGATTTCATCGAAACGTCGCTATGATACTTCTAATCTTACACGGGAGAAAACCCGAATGACCAAAGACTCACATATAAACACCCGTGAAAACCTCAAAAAACACACACATATATATATATATATATATATATATATATATATTCTTTTTGCTGACAATCTGAATTTGTAATGTATCACAGTTGCGACTTAAGCTTGCTTAACGCCCCTAGTTGGGGGGCTGCAAGGCAAAAGAGATTATAAAAAAGTAGAACTGCAGTATAGCAGTCAAAATGCCAAGGTGCAATCTATCAGACCAGTCTGTCTGAAACACTTTCTGTATCTGTATATGTGTGTGTGTATGTATATGTATGTTTTTTGTGGCTGACAAAGAGTTAGTGGGAGACTAGGATAGCTATACTAGTCTCCCACTTACTATACTAGTATAGCTATACTAGTCTCCCACTAACTTTTTGTCAGCCACAAAATTTTGAATTTACAGTGTTCACAGTATGTGACGTCTGCCTGCAAAACATGTTCCTAGATTGGAGCAAAACGCAGAACAGACTGATTTATATTTGGTAGACAGGATGCTTCACCCAACAGATACACACACACACACACACACACACCAAATATGGGAGGAAGAAATCTTTTGCCGTGTATCAGCTCAATCTAGAGCCATCCACAGGCAGCAGTCGCAGTCAAAACAGCTGCCTAACATGCAAGCAGCCCAGGTTCGAATCTCAGAAGGGTATGGCTGGCTGATGAGAGCTAATCAGCTTGAAATAGCTATCTCAGTCCCCCTTAATTCTTTTTTAGCAATCCAAAAATTTAGGAAACATACACACACACACACACATTGTATGTGTGTGTGTGTATATACACATATGCGTATACGTATACATCCATACTGAGGTTAATATCTGAACAGGAGACCACCAGGAAATCCCAAGCTTGCAAAGTCAGCTGGCCTTGAGCCAGGCAATACCAGGAAGTGACCTGCTGGACCCAAAGGAAGACTTCTTCTCCTTCAGGGCGGAGACCCATCATCCCCTCTTTCGGGCCACGCCCACTTCTGGTCCAGAGCCCCTCCGAACCCCCCAGCCCGCATCCCCACGGTTCAGCCCGAACACCCCCCTCGCCAGCGTCCCCCATGGTTCGGCCCCACCATCCCCCTCCAGCGTCAACATAGTTCGGCCCGAGCACACCCCCCCC
>NW_015426841.1:0-1247 GCF_001527695.2 Protobothrops mucrosquamatus | reverse complement strand
GATTTATATTAGATTTGGTGAACTATAATTTGCACATACCCAATTATGGAAAGTATTTCAGTTATTACAGCCACCACTAAACAATAACTAAATTACTCACCATTTCCTTAACAAGTGACAAATTATGATGCCAAATCTTGACCTAATGTTAATAACTGCAATCAATTACTTAATTTGCAAAAACAACTCTCTCTGAAATAGAGCTGGGAAAATAAATTTTAGTTAGGAAAAAAAACAAGGGTACAATAAAATTACACTAGAAGAAAATATTAAGTAGCTCAAGGTTGAACTGGGGAGTCCTTGGTACTCTCTGAACTTGATTGTTTGCTTGCTGACATTTCATTACCCAACTAGATAACATCATCAATAGTGTGGAATTTTTGGCATTAATACTGGCAATAAGTTGCCCTGATAGTATTAATAAGGGTGTAGCTTTTTCCTTAGTAGTTTCTTGTTTAGGGCACAGAAACTGAATGAATGAATGAATGAATGAATTGCTTTCTGCTTGTTTGTTCAGTGTTAATTCCTGCTTATCTGGGTGTTGATTGGTGGAGAGGATATGTTCTGGTATTTTTATTTCCTTCTTAGCTTGTTAATTGTCTCTTTTGGATGATATAGTTTATTGATGGCTGATTTGTCGGCAGCTTCCGGGAATTTTCTAGCATTTTTGGGTTTAGCTTGGTCTGGATGCTCAAGTTTCCAAAGTTGAAACTATGTGATGATGCTGATGATGTTATGCATTCAGTCGTGCCCGAGTCATAGTGATTCTAGGGGCCAGGTCTCTCCATACCTTCTGATCTTGCACTACTTTGAAACTATGTAGCAGAGTGCATTCATGATGAAACTTCCCTCATCTCAAAACACATGGACAGACTCAACCATAGTTTCAACTTCCAGAAATAACAATGCTTAATTAGCATTCAGGACCAAATAACAGCAATGGTATTCAGCAGTGGTTCTCAACCTTTTTAATGCCGCGACCCCAACCGGTCGTAAGTCGAAGACTAAGCCGGTCGTAAGTCGAGGACTAAACTGGTCGTAAGTCGAAGACTAAACCGGTCGTAAGTCGAGGACTAAACCGGTCGTAAGTCGAGGACTACCCAACCGGTCGTAAGTCGAGGACTTTCCCTGCCCGGGAGCGCCGCGCATGCGTGGTTCCGCCCCCTGCGCCGGCCGAGGCGTAGCTGGCAAGCGGCAGAGACGGAGCAGGCCGACCACCAGCTGGCCCAGCCCAAGGGAGGTAAGGC
>NW_015426840.1:0-1247 GCF_001527695.2 Protobothrops mucrosquamatus | reverse complement strand
TTTTTCTTAATAGCCCCAAGTCTCCCTCCCCCAAGCAGAAACCAGCTCTGTAGAAATGCAGATGTAACAATCCATTCAGGAAGGTTGGAGCCCTCCAGCTAGAAGCTTAGGAAGACAAAGATACCTAAAATCTACATACCCCACCCAAACTCTAAGACAGGACATAATAGGAGTAACCCACAGATGCCAAAGGGCACACTCAGACTCAGGTCAAAGTACATGATACAGGAAATACAAAGCCTCAAACAGGAACAGGAAACAACCTCAAGAGCCCCAGAGGGTATAAAAACCCACTCCCTACATGTGCTCTCTCTCTCTTTTCCAAAGCCATCTCTCTGTCTGACTCTCCTCTTCAATAAACTGCAACCTTCTTTCTAAAGCAGTCGCCATGTTGTTTTTTCCCGGCTTGGACTGGACCCCGATGAAGACTTTTCCTTCAACCTGACGAAAGAGCTTCCTGTCAAATTGGTACAATTTTATCCTCTTTGATCTCATCCTTTTCACTCCTCCCGTTCCTCTGAAAACACGCACATTGTCACGAAGCTTTCCAGTGACGTAGAAACATTTACTGGGAGGGGGATAGAATTGGGGGGGTGAGGCGTGTTAGAAAAGAAAGAGAGAAGAGCAACAAATGAAAACCAGATTGCAACGGGGACTTTGTATAGAAACAGCTTCCTATAATGTTTGCATGTGGGCGCGGTAAGGCAAAAAAAAAATATTATATGGTTCCATGCCAAGGGTGGGCAGCATTTTTACTCAATGCGTCATTATATTCAAATAGAAGCTCTAATATCCACCGGCATTGCTTTGGAGAGTGTGTAAAAAAATGCGCAATGGGGATGGAAAGGAAGAACAGATTTCTTTCCTTTTCTCAGTTTCCTTTTGCACGTGCAGTACAACTTTGGGCCGTTTAACGAAGTGGTTCTCCAACCGGCTAGGCCAGGGGCAGGCAACCTTGGCTCTTTTATGACTCGTGGACTTCAACTCCCAGAATTCCTGAGCCAGCATGGGGGAACTATGGCCCCTTCATGACCCGTGGACTTCAACTCCCAGAATTCCTGAGCCAGCATGGGGGAACTTTGGCCCCTTCATGACTTGCGGACTTCAACTCCCAGAATTCCTGAGCCAGCACGGGGGAAACTTTGGCCCCTTCATGACTTGTGGACTTCAACTCCCAGAATTCCTGAGCCAGCATGGCAGGCTGAGGAATTCTGGGAGTTGAAGTCCATGAGTCATAAAAGAGCCAA
>NW_015426839.1:0-1247 GCF_001527695.2 Protobothrops mucrosquamatus | reverse complement strand
CAGGGAAGGAAAGGAGGGAGGGAGGGAGGGAGGGAGGAAGGAAGGAAGGAAAGAAGGAAAGAAGGAAGGACGGAGGGAGGGAGGGAGGGAGGAAGATGCAGTGATTCATAACCCACCCTCTGCCCTGCTTACGTCTTCAGCCTCACACCCAGAGTCTTGAGACCCTGAATTTGGGACACAACCCGATTGGCAACGAAGGTGTCCGCAACCTGAAGAACGGGCTCATCAGTAACCGCTCAGTGCTACGGCTGGGCTTGGCTTCAACCAAGCTGACCTGCGAAGGTAAGCCGACTTGGCAGCTTTTTCCCCGGGGGGCAGCAGAAGCCCTCCCAAACTGGGGTCGCGAGGCCTGCCTGACCTCTCTCGGTGTGCAGGTGCGGTGGCCGTGGCGGAATTCATCGCGGAGAGTCCCCGTCTGCTTCGGCTGGACCTGCGAGAAAACGAGATCAAGACGGGAGGGCTGATGGCTTTGTCCTTGGCTCTGAAGGTCAACCATTCTTTGCTCAGGCTGGACCTTGACCGGGAGCCCAAAAAGGAATCGGTAAGTCAGGGTTGGAAGGCAGCTCCCAATATGGGCCCTCCCCAAATTCCCTAAAGCTGGCTCTAGTTTTTAAGGCACAGTGTTAGAAAGCAGGAGACCGTGAGTTCAAGACCCGCCTTAGGCATGAAAGCTGCTGGGTGATTTTGGACCAATCACCAGGAGACAGGGAGTTCTAGTCTTACCTTAGCCATGAAAACCGGCTAGGTGACTTTGGGCCAATCACCAGGAGACAGGGAATTCTAGTCCCACCTTAGCCATGAAAGCCAGTTGGGGGACTTTGGACCAATCACCAGGAGACAGGGAATTCTAGTCCCACCTTAGCCATGAAAGCCAGCTGGGTGATTTTGGACCAATCACCAGGAGACTGGGAATTCTAGTCCCACCTTAGCCATGAAAGCCAGCTGGGTGATTTTGGACCAATCACCAGGAGGCAGTCATTCTCGTCCTGCCTTAGCAGTGACAGCTGCTGGGTGACTTTGGACCAATCACCGGGAGACAGGGAGTTCCAGCCCTGCTTTAGGAAGGAAAGCTGGCTGGATGATGGGGATGGAGTTTGCGACCTGCACCACATCTGGACTCAGGCCGATTGGACTGAAAAGCAGGCGGGAAGGAAAGAAAAGTTCACACCTTGAAGCCTCCTCAGTTGATCAGCTGCTCTAACTCTTGCCGATCCGCCTTGTTCTGCCTCCCTTAACAGGTGAAGAGT
>NW_015426838.1:0-1247 GCF_001527695.2 Protobothrops mucrosquamatus | reverse complement strand
CATGGCTTTTTCAGCAAGCGGGACTGACCTAGGGTGAATTTTAAATAGGGATAATTTTTAATGATTTTAATAAGAGACACAGCTACAAATATTTGGTTTTTAATTGGCTTTTATTGGGGAAATGTACTATGTTGTTTTAATATGCTGTGAGCCGCCCTGAGTCCCGTGGGGAGAAGGGCGGCATATAAGTCTTAAAAAACAAACAAACAAACAAGTGGCTGAATCTCACCGGGAACTGGGGCTTCAGCCAGTCGTGTCACCTTGCAAAGCTATGAATACTAACAGGCTTTTGAATAGTAGCAGGCAAGATCCTTAGACTCAGGCTAGATATAGACAGGGGAATTGAGGGCTAATGCCCTGAAACTGGAACCAGCGGCTTGATTTCAGACTTGAAGTGAGGAACTGGCCGTCTTATTCTCCTGCATAAACAGATCTAGAGTGAGTTATTTCTAAGAGTACTTGGACCAGCAGGAGATTGCATCATGCTGGGAAATAAGCTGTCAGAATGGATCTGTGTGACTTAAACAAAAAGTACGTATTTGCACACTACAGGCCCAGAAAACTGGATGGAGACATTTGTGTAATTTCTTAGCAACAATACAAAGTGGTTTGCTATTCCTTCTTCCAGGATAATTCTTCAAATTTCCCATCTAGACAGCAGCCCTGGAATTGCCTAGGGATCTCCTTGCCACATATAATCAATCCAACTCTCTTTAGCTCTTCTGAGATCAGCCAAATTCAGCCAACTGCTGGTACTGGCTTTGTTCATGATTGTATTAAACCTTAACGTGGTTTGTTTGATTGGGTTTGGTGCAATCTAAGAACGAATGCATACTTATTTGCAGACCATGATGTAATGTTTAGCATAATGTGTGAGTCCAATCAGTTATGAAGTCATCATGAGACCATGATTACCATGGTATGAATTTTATATGGTAAATGCACTCCTGGGAGAGAAGTGGAGGGCAAATGATGAAATGTCAGGAAGTTGTCCAGACCCACCAAAGCATGCCCCGCCCCTTTTAAACCTGTGTGGCAAATTTGCCTTCAAGTCTTTAATCATAGGCTGGCTATTCTCTATATAACACAGTTGTTCAGAGAAGCATGAATATGTTAAGGGATACATTCAGACTGCTTGTTTGCAGCATACAACTTGTTTGCTGGTTTTTCTTTTCCATGTTTAGAATCAGCTCCTTAGTGCACTGACTTTCAGGTGACATCAAGAAATATGAAAGTTATGCCCTGAA
>NW_015426837.1:0-1247 GCF_001527695.2 Protobothrops mucrosquamatus | reverse complement strand
GGAAGGAAGGAAGGAAGGAAGGAAGGAAGGAAGGAAGGAAGGAAGGAAGGAAGGTAGGTCCAACCTTTCTTAGTGACTGTTCTGGGTGAACTTCAGCATAGTCAAAAAAATTATGGACCTCTCCATTTCTAACATGTTCTTCCTTAGATCTCATAGAAAAGATTGCACAGAACCTTTGGTTCACGCTCTGCCTATTGACTTCTAAGAGATTAGTGTAAACCCCCAAAGTCTTCTCAGATTCTTTTGCTTACCACCTGTAAAACTTACCTGTCCTAGTCAAAGTGAACTGACCCGCAGAAAAGCACCTGCAGCAATGGGCTGAATATTCTGATGAGGAGAGCCAGGCCCCCCCCCCAAAAAAGGAAAAAAAGACAAGATTTCAGAAAAGGAGGCAACATCTAAACCAGAGGTCCCCAACCTTTTGGGCACCAGGGACCGGTTACGTGGAGAGAGGGTTTTTTTGCCGATCGGAGGGGGCGTGGCTTTGTATGCTTCCTGCATCCTGTGGGTGGGGCTTTGCTTGTTTGTGTGGATCGGTTGCTGGCATGCCGCGGCCCGGCACTGGTCCATGGACCGGGAGTTGGGGACCCCTGATCTAAAGGGTTGGAAGTGCTGGGGCAGAGGACGAGAGAGGAAAAATGAGACAAGGGGAGGCCAAAAAACTAGTGGGCTTAAATCACAAGGGGAAAATCAAAAAGAAGCAGAAGCTGGAGAAGAAGACAAGGAGGATGGAAGCCCAGCTTCCAATGGCTAGACCAAGGGTAGGCCACCTTGGCTCTTTTATGACTCGTGGACTTCAACTCCCAGAATTCCTGAGCCACCATGACTCAGCTTGGAAACCTCTCCATTTCCCTTCAGCATGGCTGGCTCAGGTATTCTGGGAGTTGAAGTCCACGAGTCATAAAAGGGCCAAGTTTGAAGACCTCTGCTCTAGGGAGAAACAATTCCAGCAAGCAGCATCAGAACAAGGGCAAAAAGGTAGAAAAGGGAGGCATTAGAGCAGATGAAGGGAAGGATGGAGGGACAGAGGGAGAGAGAGAGAGAGAGCAAGAGAGAGAGAGAGAGAGACAGAGGGAGGGAGGGAGGGAGAGAGAGAGAGAGAGAGAGAGAGACAGACAGACAGACAGAGCCCATGGGAGCAAGGATGAAAGGGGAAAACAGAGTCAACAGGGCAAGGAACTGCATTCAAACAGTCATCGTGAGTGAAAGGACACCGGAACGACAAGAACTGCATCTTGCAGGCCCAA
>NW_015426836.1:0-1247 GCF_001527695.2 Protobothrops mucrosquamatus | reverse complement strand
GCCCCTTCATGACTCGTGGACTTCAACTCCCAGAATTCCTCAGCCAGCATGGGGGAACTATGGCCCCCTTCATGACTCGTGGACTTCAACTCCCAGAATTCCTCACCCAGCGTGGGGGAACTATAGCGCCCTCATGACTCATGGACTTCAACTCCCAGAATTCCTCAGCCAGCATGGCTCAGCTTGGAAACCTCTCCCTTTCCCCTCAGCATGGCTGGCTCAGGAATTCTGGGAGTTGAAGTCCACCAGTCATAAAAGAGCCAAGGTGGCCTACCCCGGGTCTAGACCATGTGGAAACATTTTGCTTCATTTTCTCATTTTAGAACACAGAGAATTTGGAAAATCAGGTTAACCAACAGACTCCTACCCTGAATCCGTTCCTTAAAGTCAGGAGGAGAAGTTAGTTTTCATTTGCCCAAAATTATTCTCGCTGGCTGCCCCAGGCTTGATAAAGGCAAAAGTGATGGTGGAATAACAAAGCCTATGTTTCAGGAATATCATTCAACATCGCATTAAGGTCCTTCGCTGTGATATTTCTTCCCAAAATGGCCCTGACGTGTAATGATTTGAAATCAAAATAAGGTCACTGTTTGACAAGAGCAGACCATCGGAGTTAAAGAGCTTTGAATTTTTCTTGGAAGACCAGTTCAAAAAAAATTGAACGTCCAACCCTTTGCAAACTTATTTGAGGAGATACAATAAGCATAAAGTCATACATTCTGAGGAGATGTGTTCAAATAAGGTGGCAACAACATCTCCAAATACCCCATGCACATGTGACATTCCCTTCTTCACAGAATATCAAAGTAGGAAGAGACCTTGGAGGTCTTCTAGTCCAGCCCCCTGCTCAAGCAGGAGACTCTAGACCAGGGGTAGTCAACCTTGGCTCTTTTATGACTTGTGGACTTCAATTCCCAGAATTCCTGAGCCAGCTATAGCTGGCTCAGGAATTCTGGGAGTTGAAGTCCACGAGTCATAAAAGAGCCAAGGTTGACTACCCCTGGTCTAGAGTCTTTTAGACAAATGACTGTCCAGTCTCTTTTTGAACGCCTCCAGGGATGAAGCACCATCAACTTCTGGAGGCTCCAGATAGAAACCATATCTTTTGACCCCAGCCGAGTGAAACCGTCAAAGTTTTGTCCCAAGTGTCCAGAGGCTGTGAGATGAGTCCATCTGACTCAATCCTACCAAGACTGACTGACTGGCTGTGGGTGTTTGGCTGGCCAGATCAGGGGACATTTCATCTC
>NW_015426835.1:0-1247 GCF_001527695.2 Protobothrops mucrosquamatus | reverse complement strand
AGCATGTGGTAAAAAAAATACGTGTAAACCCAACACATAATGTATCATTGACTAGCCCAGGGGTAGGCAACCTTGGCTCTTTTATGACTGGTGGACTTCAACTCCCAGAATTCCTGAGCCAGCCATGCTGAGGGAAAAGGGAGAGGTTTCCATGCTGAGCCATGCTGGCTCAGGAATTCTGGGAGTTGAAGTCCACAAGTCATAAAAGAGCCAAGTTTGCCTACCCCTGGGCTAGCCTATCTTGGCTTAATGTGAATGAGGTTGAATCTAATTGAATTGGGTAGAATTTAGTGGTTCATCCCAAATCAATTCAGGTTTCATGATTTTCAGAATCAGTTCAAAGATTTTCTGACATATACAAGTAGTCCTCAATTGATGACCACAATTGAGCCCAAAATTTCTGTTGCTAAGCGAGACATTTGTTAAGTGAATGTTGCCCCAGTTTATAACCTTTCTTGTCACAGCTGCTAAGGGAATCACTGCAGTTGTTAAGTCAGTGAGTGATACAGTTGTTAAGCGAATCTGGCTTCCCCATTGACTTTGCTTGTCAGAAGGTCAAAAAAGCGGATCACGTCACCCTGGGACACTGCAACCTGTCATAAATACCAGTCAGTTGCCAAGTGTCTAGGATGAGAAACAATGGTTGGAAACTGATCAAAGAGAGAAGCAACCTGGAATTAAGGAGAAACTTCCTGACAGTGAGGACAATCAAGCAGTGGAACAGCTTGCCTCCAGAAATCGTGGATGCCTCATCACTGGAGATTTTTAAGAAGAGACTGGACAGTCACTTGTCTGAGATGGTGTGGGTTCTCCTGCTTGAGCAGGGGGCTGGACTAGTAGACCCCCAAGGTCCCTTCTATTCTATTCTATTCTATTCTATTCTATTCTATTCTATACTATTCTATTCTATTCTATTCTGTTTTCTCTTCTCTTCTCTTCTCTTCCCTTCCCTTCCCTTCCATTTCATTCCATTCTATTGTTTTCTCTTCCCTTCCCTTCCCTTCCCTTCCCTTCCCTTCTCTTCTCTTCTCTTCTCTTCTCTTCTCTTCTCTTCCCTTCCCTTCCCTTCCCTTCCCTTCTCTTCTCTTCTCTTCTCTTCTTTCTCTTCTCTTCTCTTCTCTTCTCTTCCCTTCCCTTCCTTTCCCTTCCCTTCTCTTCTCTTCTCTTCTTTCTCTTCCCTTCCCCTCCATTCCCTTCTCTTCTCTTCTCTTCTCTTCTCTTCTCTTCTCTTCTCTTCTCTTCTCTTC
>NW_015426834.1:0-1247 GCF_001527695.2 Protobothrops mucrosquamatus | reverse complement strand
TTGTCTTCTTGATGGCTCTGGCTTCAACTTTCTGATGGTTCCACATCTGCATTTGTATAAGACTAGCTACTGCCCTGGGCAGAGATGAGGCCAGGTTTGGTTTCTGCTTTTCAAAAAATGCTTTTAAAAAATCCTTTTGGTGAACAATATTTTTCCTGCCTTTTTAATATTTCCTTCTCTGGGTTAACTTCCCACACAGTGTTGGAGCATTCACCGCTTCTGGAGGCAGGTGGTTCCACTGGTTAATTGTTCTGTTGTTGTTGTTGTTGTTGTTGTTGTTGTTGTTGTTGTTGTTGTTGTTGTTGTTGTTGTTGTTATTATTATTATTATTATTATTATTATTATTATTATTATTATTATCCAGCAGGCAAGCTGGCTTTTGTTTTCTATCTAGGTCATAAGAATATCAGAATAACAGACTTGGAAGGGACCTTGGAGGTCATCTAGTCCAACCCACTGCTCAGGCAGGAAACCCTATACCATTTCAGACAAATGGCTATCCAGTCTCTTCTTAAAAACTTCCAGTGTTGGAGCATTCACCGCTTCTGGAGGCAGGCGGTTCCACTGGTTAATTGTTCTAACTCTCAGGAAGTTTCTCCTTAGTTCCAGGTTGCTTCTCTCCTTGGTTAGTTTCCATCCGTTGCTTCTTGTCCGGCCTTCAGGCGCCTTGGAGACTAAACTAACCCCCTTCTCTGTGGCAGCCCCTCAAATACTGGAAAAGTGCTATCATGTCACCCCTAGTCCTTCTTTTAATTAAACTAGACACTTGCAAACCACTAGCGGTCTGCAAGGAATATAAAAACCTTCCACTCCCCACCATCCGGTCAGAGCTGAAGAAGCTTCTGCGAGGAGAAGGGAAACGTCTTCAAAGGAAAAGAAGAAAGTCCTGCAAAAAGCTGCGCCCCGAATGGAATTGGGGAGCAGACAAGACAGCAGCTCTGGAACCCTCCAGACCAGCTTCCCGGTGGGGGGGGGGGACTACCGAGCCTATCGCTCCCAGCCAGACTGGTCAGCGCAAAGACAAGGCGCCTGCGGCGGGCGCCGGGTTGCAGAAGCGGGCCGAGCAGAGGGGCCCGGCTCGGAGCCGCCGTCCGGGGCGAAGCAGCAGAGGAGCGGAGGAGCCGAAGCGGCGGGCTCCCTTCTCCGGACGACCCAGGTCCTTCCCGCGGGCGGAGCGACGGCGAGGCAGGGCGGAGGCTGCGGGCGCCCTCCCGTCCGCCGCCGCCGCCCGGCTCCTCCTCCTCCTC
>NW_015426833.1:0-1248 GCF_001527695.2 Protobothrops mucrosquamatus | reverse complement strand
GCCAATTTGGTCACAGAACAGGAACCTGAACCTTCAACATCGACTCCGCAGGAGTCAAACCCCTTATTTGTGGTGAAGGTTGCGGAGGAAAAACATATTCCTTGTCCTGCAGTGTTCCACGACACGGTGGAGGAACAATGGGCATCACTGTCCACTTCCACTCATCCCAGCAGCACTGAGAAGAAACTCTTTAACGTTTTACCTAAATTTTCTTCCCTCCTTGAGGTTCCTAAGGTAGACGCCCCGTTGACGTCTTTATACTCCACGTCCACAGTTCCGGGAGACATGGCAGAGAACCTCAAGGCGGAGGACAAAAGGTTTGAGTTTTCTCTCCGCAGAGCTCATCAGGCCTCTGCCTGGGCCATCAAGGCGGCGACTTCTTCATCCTTCTTTGCGAGGACCTCCATCATGTGGCTCCGTGAGTTACAGGCTTTACTTTCCCCCGATCAGGTGCGTGCACAACAAAACCTGGGGAAGCTGCTGGCTGCTAAGGAATATATGGCAGACGCGTCCCTCCAAGCGGTCAAGCACTCTGCAAGGTCTATAGCGGCCACGGTAGCGTCTCGTAGATTCTTGTGGCTTAAGCAGTGGAGGGCAGATCTCAAGTCGAAATGGCGTCTGTCTACGGACGCGTATAAAGGTAGTCAACTATTTGGGGCAGTTTTAGAACCGCACCTGGTTGAAGGTAAGGACAAAAGGAAGACATTGGCTCACCCCTCCAAAAAGGTAGACAGGAGACCTCAGCAGGAGTTTCGCAGGCAGTCCGTTCGGGCTGGAACTTCCTGGGACTGGCGCCAGCCCTTTCGAGCAGGGCAGCCCTGGGATGGATCCAGAGGTTCCCGATCCTTTTCCCCCAGACAGGATCGACAACAGGGCCGCCAGAACGCAGGAACCAGAGGACAATTCAAGTATAAACGCCCATTTCGGGGAACTGGAGGACGTTCTTTCAAGAGGTCCAAGTGACGCCATTGTGGATCCTCCCATTGGCGGTCGATTGACTCTGTTCACCGACGTTTGGGAGGCCACCACCAACGATGCTTGGGTACGAGAGACCATAAGGCTAGGACTAGCCTTAGAATTCCACTCCATTCCCCCAGACAGGTTTGTCCGGTGTCCAACCTTAAAACACGCAAACAGGGCGGGACTAGTCTCACAGGCCATCTCCCACCTGTTAGAAATAAAGGCCATAGAGCCGGTTCCTCGGGATCAAAGGGGAATGGGGTTTTACTCCATCCTCTTTGTGGTCCC
>NW_015426832.1:0-1248 GCF_001527695.2 Protobothrops mucrosquamatus | reverse complement strand
ACACCTCCACCCAATCAGAACACAGCCAAGCTCCCACCCAATCAGCTCAAACCCCACTGGCAGTTAAAAGGAAGAAACAACTGCGATCACACACACTACTCCCAGAAGCACGAAGCTGAAGACACCAGCCTGAAGATGACGAATGTGACTTCGTCGAAACGTCGCCAAGACACTTCTAATTCTACGCGGGAGAAAACCCAAATAACTAAAGACCTACATATATATATATATATATATATATATATATATATATATATATATATATATATATATATTCGGGAACCACAAACTGTGAGACCACCAGGAGGTTGTTAAAACTATAAAAAGTTTTAATAAAGTTAAAAACACCTAGCTTTCGCCGGCTTCCTGCCAGCATCGTCAGGGTGATTAGCAGTCGATGGGATGGCTACTTATAGGAGTGGTGCCTTTTGCACCCGACTCCTAGACCTCGTGATTGGGCCCAACCGATCCTCCTGCATTCGGCTCCTGATTGTCATATCGCCAGCTGACATGTCCCTGCTTCCCTCTTCCCCACCTTTGCTCCTTCCCTTCCTTGTTCGTATACCGGGGAGGGATTCAGTTCTATGCCCAGGGTACCCCTTTGTTGCCCATTACCCCCATCTCTCTTCCTAACCCTACGTGTTCCAACTTCCTTCCCCTTTCTCTCGTTTCCAGTGACCTCCTCTACCACCTTATTCACACCGTGTGCCTCAGCCCCACTGAATCGCACTCCCCCCGACTCCCATCCCCCTATCCTCCTCCTTCCTACTCCCAACCCCAACATTCGATCCTCCATCCATGGGCGTGCGCGCGATGGCTGCATCCAGCTCTTCCCCCAAACCATCCCGAGGGGCGGCCACTGGTGGTGTGGACCGCATCCCAATGCTCGTCATCGCCCCCTCGCCACTCACTTCCACTTGTAGCACTCCCGATGTAAGGGGAGTGCCTCCTCTCTCGTACATGTGTCCCTTCCTAACCACGCACATTCCAACCTCCTTCCCCCTCCTCTCGTTTCTAGTAACCTCCTCAGCCGTCTCATTCATGCCAAGCGTCTCCGCCACACCAGATCCTAACACCCCCCAGGCCACTCTCATCCCCTTCCTCCCCTCCTTCTCCCTACCCCCGAGCTCACTGCTCACTCCTTCTTCCACGAGCGTCTCCGCCACGCCAACTCCTGACACTCCCCAAGTCACTCCCATCCCCTTCCTCCCCTCCTTCTCCCTACCCCCAGGCCTATCACCCACTCCT
>NW_015426831.1:0-1248 GCF_001527695.2 Protobothrops mucrosquamatus | reverse complement strand
TATGTGCCAGCCAAAGTTAAACCAACCCTCAAATCGGTCGTGTGTTTTAATTCTCACAATCGGCTTATCCATGGATAATCATAGAGATTAGCTATTTTTCATGGTATTTTGGTTAAAGACTGGAGGGTCAGTTCACCCACTGATAGGCTTATACACAAATGTAAATGGGACACACAGGTACCTGTTTTGACTCTATGTATATTTTGGGAAAACACAATTCTATCTAATTCAGAATATTCGATGAATTAAATTAATTTCATGTATCATCAGCAAATGGGTGTTTACCTATGCAACCATTTTAAATGGTTGCATCACAGTGATAAGCAGCCAATTGCATTTGGCGTAGTGTCATAGTGCTTTCCACAACCAGTTTACTTTTGATTAAAATGAAAATGCAATCCATTCTTGAATTAGTATCATTAACAATAAGAGCACACCATTTCTCCCACTGTTGTATTTTCTCCATCCAGATCTTAATGGAGTAGTACAGTAAATTATGTAGCAGTTCTAGTACCTTTACTATAACCAGGGTATCATATAATTTAAATATTCCATTCTATCCACAAATATTCCTTTAGCAGTGATAAGATATTTTGTTCTGATCCAAGCAAAACAAGATTAATTCAGCACTTGGATTGTATCTAGGAATGTAAAGACCAAAGAGGAAAGATTCTTTTCTACTCATTTTTTAACTATTCAAATTAAATGAACACAAAAAATAAATACTAGCAGTTAACCTATCGTAAGTAATCTTCTGAATATATTCTAAACTGAAAACCAGCTATTCAAATTCACTTTGATATGATTCAAAAGCAACAGCATAAGGTGAACCTGGTTTAATTTCAATAAGGAACGTAAAAGCTGTCATCTATATCAATAATTAGCCAATTATTAGAAAAAGTAATTCATCTTAATGTATTCCACAATCTACAATTTGCCTCAGCCACTATATTTGCATGAAGTTGCAAAAGTTGAATGTGCTAAAATTATTATTTTTTTCTTCTTACCTGTAAGTAGTATTTGGAATATAAACATCTCTTGCAGGAAATTCCAAGATCTCTCTTGTTGGTCGAACTCTACTATCTGGGTAAAGTTTTACTTGCAACAGTTCTGGAGTTAGACAATAGTGTGGGTTCTCTGGGGCTGGAGAAATATCAATCTTCAACTGAGCTATGGAATGAGAAATTATAGCGTAATAGCCATTTGCTTAAAAAACAAAAATTGATCTTGAATATGTTTTTCAGCAGT
>NW_015426830.1:0-1248 GCF_001527695.2 Protobothrops mucrosquamatus | reverse complement strand
ACAGGAACAGGAAACTTCCAGGCAGGGCTAGAGGGTATAAAAAGACCATCTGCCCATGTGCTCACTCTCTTTTTCTTCTCCTCTGCTGCTTATCTGTCTTCTGCAATAAACTGTAACCTTCTTCCCAAAGCAGTCGCCATGTTTGCTTATTTATTCCCGGCTTGGATGAACCAGGATGAAGACTTACCTTCTAACAATATATAAAAATTTTCAATGGTTCATGAATGAGTATTACAAATAAGGAAGAAACCTCTTTCCATACCAGTCATGTACATCTCCCATTTCAATCCTATATAGGTCATATTGAATCAATAGAGTTTATTGTCACATTTATGTGAGTAGGGTCTAGACTTAGCAGTTTATCTTCTAGAGATCCATCAGATTGAAGACGTAAATGGTTACTCAAGCACATTGTAGTAGCATTTTTTTTTAAAAAAAGTACTCATGATATGCAGAGGCTTGGGATCCAGAGGTTTATCATTCTTAATTCTGGGTAGAGTGGCACTACAAAAGGGTAGCCACAGCATCATTTGGATCACTAAGGATGGAGATGTAAAGCTGAATATCATTGGCATATTGATTATATCCAGTGGTGGGATTCAAATATGTGAACAACTGGTTCTCTGTGTGGATGCCGTTTCCGGAAGTCCATTCTGGGCCTGGGCAACAAAAAATTAGCTACCAGTTTTACCGAACTGGTGCGAACTGGCTGAATCCCACCATTGATTATATCTCATCCTGCAGTGTTGGATGATCTCACTCAGCAGCTTCATGTAGATGTTAAAAAGGAGTAGAGAGAGTACCGAGCCCTGGACACCCTACCAAGGAGCAGCCATGGGCTGGACTCTTGCTTCCTATCAACACTAGTTGAAACTGGCTGTGGTAAAAGGAACTTAACCAGGCCAATACTGCACTGCCCAGTCCCAAAGAGAAAAACTGGGAGATTCTTAATCAAACTTCCTTGCAATTTTAATAAGTCTAATTTCATGCAGGTTCCAGGGTCAAAAAAACTGTCTATCACACGAGCTTCCTACTAAGTTATTTCTTTGTTTATTTAGGAAATATATTTATCTAGAAGAAAAAAATGGAAAATCTAACTATTTAACCTTTGTAGGAGAATAGTAGTAAGGAAAGAAACAGGGATGTTAATTTATTTAAATATTTTCATAGCTCTAAGCTATTAAAAGTAGTTACTAAATATTTCATATTACTCTTACAGAAAGAAGAAAAGAACAGAAAAAAGCAAAA
>NW_015426829.1:0-1248 GCF_001527695.2 Protobothrops mucrosquamatus | reverse complement strand
CTAACTCCTAGGCACAATTTAATTTAATTTATTCAATTTAGGCAACATCTGACTCCAGACTCTCTGGGCGCTCACAGTATAACAAACAAACAAAGTACAGTGCATGAATAATAACAAACAAAACAAATTAAGAATACGAATGACATAGAGCAAGAAAACAACATCATCAATTACACAATATATCTCCCGACCCCAATAGGTTTATTAGACACGCTTCAACAGTATGTAACTTTTAAGTCATTCATGAATGTCATTCACTATACCATTAAATACAGAACAAGAAATTTAAATCTCACATATATTTTTACTCAGACTTAATTTATAAACCAGATACTGTAAGAATGAGTGTTTATTTGGGATGGAGAAACGAATACATTGGACTTTTTATTCCTATAGGAAAAGTACTCAGTGCAGAATGTTAAAAGATATTTAAATTCATTGGCCAGACTTTTTCCAATTCTCTTATAGGTTGTGCAGAAATAGCAACTTTTGTCATAAATAGGTGGCTTGTTTTCATTATGGTTGTTGCCTGTTGCTGAACTAAACTCTGGTTTTTCAAACTGAGATGTTATTCAGACTGAATTACTAATTTTGTTTAGGAATTGGAAATAGAGTATACAGATTTATTCATGCACAGATTCATTCTCATCCCTCTTTAACCAGTTTCATTAGTATTATACTGCAGAGGTCCCCAACTCCCAGTCCACTGCCCGGTGCCGGGTCACAGCTGTTGAAAACGGTTGAAGTGGTGTGTGAGTGCACACACATGCACGGAAAGCTGCATTTGTGAAAGTCATGCGTGTCCAAAATTATCCCCTCCCCCCCACTGCTGTCGCCTCTGCCAGTCCGCCAAGCCAGAAAAGTCGGGGACCGCTGCTGTACTGTATCATGCCTATTTACAGACATACACATTCATTACATTACTCTTTTTTGCGGTAAGCAACTTTATGTTAAGTGCAGAAAAGCAGTTAGAAACCGTAAGCCAAGGAAATTAAGGCACGAGGTAAGAAAAATAAACATCTTGTTTACATTAAACATTACACTTCATCTGTTGAGAGTGTGGTTGCACGGCAATTCCCTCGGCACCTGGATGAAGCAGTCTATCTAGACCCATACCAGTCGGGCTTCAGGCCGGGACACAGCACGGAAACGGCATTGGTCGCGTTGGTTAATGATCTCTGGAGGGCCCGGGACAGAGGCTATTCCTCTGTCCTTGTTCTTTTGGACCTCTCAGCGGCTTTTGATACT
>NW_015426828.1:0-1248 GCF_001527695.2 Protobothrops mucrosquamatus | reverse complement strand
TTCCAGCAAGCGGACCTGGCCTAGGGAGGATTTTATATTGGGTTCATTTTAAGGAATTTGTAAACAACACAACTCTAAAATTTGGTTTAATTCGGTTTTATAGGGGGGGATTGTATATACACCTTTGTTTTAAATATATGTTGTGAGCCGCCCTGAGTCCCGTCCGGGAGAAGGGCGGGATATAAATTAAAAAAATAAAATATAAATATGAGGCTCAAGGAAGCAGCTAGCTGGCAACTGTAATGTATTAGGACAGAGGTCCCCAACTCCCAGTCCATGGACCAGTACTGGGCCGTGGCATGCCAGCAACTGGACGCACAAACAAGCAAAGCCCCATCTGCGAGATGCAGGCAGCATACAAAACCACGCACCCTCAGATCTGCGGAAAAACCTCTCTCCACGGAACCCGTCCCTGGTGCCCCAAAGGTTGGGGACCTCTGTACTAGCAAGTCACTAGGTGGAGGAAAATAGCACAGGGTCTGTTTATGATCTCTTGGTAATTTAAAGTGAAATCCCAGTTCTATAGGAGCAGTAAAAAAATAACTTGTCCATGTCAAATTGTATTATTGGCAGGAAAAAAAATTAAGATGAGATAATCAGGAGTGAAAAGAAAATCTCTGTTATATGCCAGACATAACCTAACAGATGAATTGTTTTAATCTCTCTTTAATGACCTTTCCCCAGGAAGGATGATAGCTTTTGAATTAATCTAAACACCTTTTTTGTGATTTCCCTTTACTCATTTCTCTTTTCTTTTCCCTCCTAGTTCTATGATGAAGCTGAAGCTCGGAAATACACACATAAGTAAGGCAATCTTAGGCTGTGAGAAGCAGCTTATTTATAGAATTTATATATTTTTAAAACTCAAATCAACCATAGCACTTGCATAGCACATAGCCCATCAGTTAAAATTTCCAAATAGCTAATTTAAAATAAAATTCATTGGCTTTTCACAGTACATCATATTTAATGTATATAATGTATAAGCTACACTGTATGTTAAGCAATGTTAATATATCTTCATTTTATTTAAGCCATTAGGTTATTAGTTACAAAATACATTTAGAGTTTTTGAAATATAGTACATTGTCAGGTTTCTCTGAGATCTGTGTCTCCTCAGATTTAGACATATTGTAGTTGAAACAGAGTACTCTTGAAAATTTATTTGTATCTTTTTTTTACTGAAATATAGATCAAAATAGATTAAAACTATCAGAATATTACAAAGAAGATAATCAGATAGAGCTT
>NW_015426827.1:0-1248 GCF_001527695.2 Protobothrops mucrosquamatus | reverse complement strand
GGAGGAGGAGGAGGAGGAGGAGGAGGAGGAGGAGGACTGTGGCATCCTTGGTGCTCTCTGAGCTTGGTGGTTTTCTTGCAGACGTTTCATTGTCTGACTAGGGGATATTTTCAGTGAGATTGTATTAAGGATTTGCTCCCAGTTTATATACTGCAGCTTACCCTGCAAATCTTGGTCAGAGCGTTGTTTTCTTTTTGGCGGTTCCTTGATTGGGGAACTATTTTCTGTGTCATTGTTTGTCACTGCTTATGTGATTGTTGGCACGAATACTCCACCCTGCCCTCTTCTGGAACCATCAAAGACCCATCTCTACCTGGGTCCAGGTGTGTGTGTGTGTGTGTGCTGAGTGGCCCAGCTTAGAACCTCATTCCTTGTAGCTCTTCTGCATTTAGCCTAAGAACTTCAGGGCAATCTCCAGGAGACCCCAAGAAAGGGGACTTCTCTTGAAATCCAGAGGGGGGGCTCTACCTTTCCCCCTCTGTTTTGGTGGAGGGGGCTGCAGGGATGTGCAGAGCCAGCAGGGTACATAATAATAATAATAAATCTTTATTGATTAGCCCTTGGGCCATATCAAAGTGCAAAGCTCCAGCAACAAATTATTACTAAAGTTTGATAAAAGCCATTTAAAATGAAATTTGATAAAATACAGTTTAAAATGGAACTAGAGTAAAATACGACTTAAAATAAAATTGGAATAAAATACAGTCTAAAATGAAATTAAAATAGAGTACAGTAATTTAAAATAACAATAACAATAACAATAACAATAACAATAACAATAACAATAACAATAACAATAACAATAACAATAACAATAATAATAATAATAATAATAATAATAATAATAATAATAATAATAATAATAATAATAATAATAATAAAGTTGGAAGGTACCTTGGAGGTCATCTAGTCCAACCCCATGCTCAGGCAGGAAACCCTATACCATTTCGGGCAAATGGCTGTCCAGTCTCTTCTTAAAAACTTCCAGTGTTGGAGCATCCACCTCTTCTGGAGGCAGGTAGTTCCCCTGGTTAATTGTTCTCACTGTTAGGAAGTTTCTCCTTAGTTCTAGGTTGCTTCTCTTCTTGATTAGTTTCCATCCGTTGCTTCTTGTCCTGCCCTCAGGAGCCTTGGAAAATATAGATAAAATATGATAAAATTATATCTTGGAGTCACCCTTGCAATCTACCCCTATCAGTCCCACATATGCAGATCTCAACCGAACCATTTTGTTTAAATACTGTGCTG
>NW_015426826.1:0-1248 GCF_001527695.2 Protobothrops mucrosquamatus | reverse complement strand
GATGAAGTGAATGTGCTGGAGGGCCGAACATTTTTCCGAACATTCTTTGAACCATTACAATTAAATGCAAATGAATTATTTTATGCCTCTTTCCTCTCCCTCTCTTTCCTCTTTCTCTCTCTCTCTCTTTCCTTTCCCTTTCCTCTCCCCTCTCTCTCTTTCTCTTTCCTCTCCCCCTCTTTCTCTTTCCTCTCTCTCTTTCCTCTTTCTCTTTCCTCTAACTTTCTCTTTCCTCTCTTTCTCCTTTCTTTTCTCTTTTCTTCTCTTTCCTCTTTCTTTCCTCTCTCTCTTTTCTCAATCTTTTTTCTTTCCTCTTTTTCTCTTTCCTCTCCCCCTCGCTTTCTTTCTCTTTCCTTTCTCTTTCCTCTCCTTTCTCTCCCTCTTTCCTCTTTTCCTCTCTCTTTCCTCTTTCCTCTTTTCTTTCTCTTTCCTCTTTCTCTCTCTTTCCTTTCTTTCTCTTCTTTCTTTCCTCTCCCTTTCCTCTCTTCTCTTTCTCTTTCCTTTCTCTCTTTCTCTTTCTCTTTCCTTTCTCTTTCTCAATCTTTTTTCTCTTTTCTCTTTTTCTCTTTCTTCTCCCTCTTGCTTTCTTTCTCTTTCTTTTCTCTCCCTTTCCTCTCCCTTTCTCTTTCCTCTTTTTCTTTCTTTCCTCTCTTTCTCTCTTACCTCTCTCTCTTTCTCTCTCTCTTTCTCTTTCCCTCTCTCTTTCCTCTCTTTCTTTCTCCTTTCCTCTCTTTCCTTTCTTTCCTCTCCTCTTTCTCTTTCCTCTAACTTTCTCTCTTTCCTCTCTTTCTCCTCTTTTCTTCTTTCTCTTTCCTCTCTTTCTTTCCTCTTTCTCTCTTTCCTTTCTTTCTCTTTCTTTCCTCTTTCTCTTTCCCTTTTTCCTCTCTTTCTTTCCTCTTTCTCTCTTTCCTTTCTTTCTTTCTTTCCTCTTTCTCTTTCCCTCTTTCCTCTCTTTCTTTCCTCTATTTCTCTTCTCTTTCTCTCTTTCCTCTTTTTCTCTTTTCTCTTTTTCTTTTTTTCCTCTTTCTCTTCTCTTCCTGTCTTTCCTCTAACTTTCTCTCTCTCTTTCCCCTCTTTCTCTTTCCTCTCTTCTCTTTCCTCTTTCTTTCTCTTCCTTTCCTCTTTCCTTTCTTTCCTCTCCTCTTTCTCTTTCCTCTAACTTTCTCTCTTTCCTCTCTTTCTCCTCTTTTCTTCTCTTTCTCTTTCCTCTCTTTCTTTCCTCTTTCTCTCTTTCCTTTCTTTCTCTTT
>NW_015426825.1:0-1248 GCF_001527695.2 Protobothrops mucrosquamatus | reverse complement strand
GTTATATTTATGTCATAAATAAATGATTGAAGAATTTCATGAATATATATAAAATATACGTATATTATAAAAATTTTAATAATTTTTTTATACACATATAATAGTATACCTGTAAAATACTTTATAAATACGTTGTATTTATAACTTATCTTATTGGTATATCTATTACTCTGTGATAAAATATAATTTTATTCTATTATGTATCTATATATACTATTATATGTATATTTTTTCTTCTACTATTGCAATTAGTTATATTTTTTCTTCTACTATGCATATATACCTGAGTATGTAAATTTATATAGTCTAGTATAAAGATATATATTCTTTATATCTTATACGATTATAAATCCTAAAAATACATATATAAACTTAGACATATATATAAATTTACCAAAAATATGTATGCGGTTATACGATCTCTAGTCTAACAGCATACAACTTCTTTTATTAACTTTATTTATTATAGTAAATAATTAGAGTAATATTAGTTTAAACGAGTTTTTATTAAATCTTAGATATAAAAAAATATATATATACACTTAGCTACGGTATATTTTATTAGATATAATTATATATTTTTGTTAAATGTTATAGACTTAACAATATTTTTCAGATAGAAAATTTAGAGATAGCTAACTTTATTTGCCTTGAAATATATTATATTCATTTAATTATTAATTTAATATATTGTAATGTATTCTAACTTATTATCTTACTAGTTATTACAATATTATATATAATTGCGCAAAATATATATTAGAGTAATATACTTATTAGTATATTATACCATATTTTTTTTTAGATAGTAATAATGATAGTATAAGCCGTCATATGCATTATTATTATTTTTCTTTAGAAATTAGAGTTGATAATCGAGGCAATTAAAACAAAAAAAAAGAATTTGAACAAGAATCATGAATCGAGATAATAAACCAAAAAATTAGAAATTTACATTAAAAAATGAGGAAATCAAGTAAAAAACTCGAAAAAAATGAAAAAAATATAAAGAGAAGTATAAATGATAAAAATTTTTACATATTTTAAAGAAACATCTAAAAATAATTAATTAGTCAAGTATAAAATAATTAAAATATATTATTATTATAATAATTTATACTTTTATAAACAATAAAAATGATAATATTTATAAAGATTCTTGCTAAACGAAGAAAAATCGCAAAAATGATCAAATAAAGACAAATTTTTAGATTTTCCTCTTTTACTTATTTTGTGCATAAGTATAAA
>NW_015426824.1:0-1248 GCF_001527695.2 Protobothrops mucrosquamatus | reverse complement strand
AAGCGGCAGAGACGGAGCAGGCCGACCACCAGCTGGCCCAGCCCAAGGGAGGTAAGGCACCCGCCGGAAAAGGGGGGAAAAATGGCGGACAAAAAAAATGGCGGACAAAAAAAATGGCGGACAGCCTTGCTTGGCGACCCCCATGAAATGGTCGATCGACCCCAAATGGGGTCCCGACCCACAGGTTGAGAACCACTGCATTAGGTCATAAATTGTTAAAATGGGTTTGCGCCCAAAAGGAAACAAAAACAAGAGACGTAAAAACCAGCCATCTTTGGCCAATGATGGGATGTGACCAACTTGGGGAGTGAAGATGAATGTTCAGATACATTGTGCAGGAAGGATCAAGCCAAACCTCTGAAACTGATCACTTTAGATCTCTGCCAAGAGGAACGGGAACAGCTTGCCACAGCAACTCGCCATGGTCAACACCGCAGGACAACTCACCGCGGGGACAATTACAACAATTTAATGATTTAAAATAATGAAAGAATCGTTTTAATTTCTGCCATGCCCGTTTTATTTTGTCCCTCCTTTGGCATCATTTCTTTTAAAGATTCTATTGGATTCTTTCTTGGAGATTAGCGCAATTCTTGTCCCGTGGGGCAAATGGTGGTAGCCCCCTTTGAAAGGGAGCAGAAAAGGAAGGGTGGGGTGGCTTTCCAGGAGATTTATGGAGAAGAAAATGCTGGCCTTTTGGGAAGCCTGTGTGAAATGGGCCAGAAGGCAGGAATGGCTTTTCAACCTTTTCACCCATTGTATCACTTTTAGGATATGGCAACATCCGAGTACCACCAGTCGCCTAGCAAGGTGTCAAAAACTTGATGACCCCCCCCCCAAAAAAGGAAAAAAGTGATAAAGTACAGGTAGTCCTCGACTTACAACAGTTCGCTTAGTGACTGTTTGAAGTTAAAATGGCACTGAAAAAAGTGCCCCCCAAGCCACCTGCCTGCCCACCCGGCGGTGCTCTTCCTCCTGTCTGAGGTTTCCATTGTTGTGAGCATTTCTGTTGAGGATTGGCAGCGGGGGTGGGGTGGGGGGGGTGTTTGTTATTATTATTATTATTATTATTATTATTATATTTAAATTTATATCCCGCCCTTCTCCTCGCGGACTCAGGGCGGCTGACAATCAATTAAAATACATAAATGACAATTACAGATTTAAAATTAATTAAAAAGAAATATTTTAAACATAGTCCAATTAAAATATAATTAAAACCCCTCTAAAAATTACCCTAGGCCAGTC
>NW_015426823.1:0-1248 GCF_001527695.2 Protobothrops mucrosquamatus | reverse complement strand
TTCAGCAAGCGGGACTGACCTAGGGTGAATTTTAAATAGGGATAATTTTTAATGATTTTTAATAAGAGACACAGCTACAAATATTTGGTTTTAATTGGCTTTTATTGGGGAAATGTGCTATGTTGTTTTAATATGCTGTGAGCCGCCCTGAGTCCCGTGGGGAGAAGGGCGGCATATAAGTCAATGTATTAAATTAAATGTGAATACAAATAAAATTTATTACAGTATCAAATTAGCAATAGACTCCTTTTATCCAGACAGGGGAGACTCATAAGGGAAAAAATCCATTGTTTTCTTTATGTAAATATTTGCTTTCCCTGAATTTTGCTACTTTCTCTAAATAGCCCTAATCTAGAACATTTCTAGCTTTTCAGTCTATATTTTATCACTGAAGCAGATAAAAAGGACTAATTACTTGTGTCACAGGACATGAGTTACCATTGTTTTCCAGTTTCTTTAGGTGGACTTGTGATCTTATGAAATATTTAAGAGATATTTCAAGGTAGATTATTTTTGATACACTCAGTGCACCCCTTGTAGTCTCAGAATATTACGTCCTAATATATTTCAGTAATGATGTTTTAGCAATTTAAGAGACTACAGATTGAGTTAATAATGTAGGTAACCAAAATAGTTTAGAAATTTGTAATAATTCTAGCAGGTAGCTTAGGAATCTTACTTAAATCTTTCTGGAAGTATAAACTGAAGTTCACAGGTGACACTCACAGAGAGATTCTTCTTGAAAGGTTTACATATTATAAGCATAAATTCTCTTTTATCACAGTTCCACCAGGAGACGGGTTGACAAGGCTTTCTGGGGAAAAAATACCTTATCTAATCAAGCAAGTGTGAGTTCAGGCAATAGCCAGCTGATTAGAATAACAGACTGGTTTGACTTTCATACTTTCAGAGGTTGTCCACTTCCAATCAGGGCTAGATCAAAGGTGAGATTTGAAAAATGGTCCGATTGTGTAATTTGACAGCTTTGGTAATGTAATAAGCTAAAGGAGAAGCAAATGAAAATGGAAATGTCAGTTATTTTTAACACTGATAACATCTTAAAGTGTGAATGCTTAAAAGGGTGTTAATAATTAAGTCTATAAAAGAGAAAATTATTTTCTAAGTGCCATTTTTTAAAATCAAGTTCTGTATGTAGGATTTATTCCAATTACTCCTTCTAATGACAGCATTTCCACAAAGAATATTTTTATACTCCCTATTAGCTTAACTCCACCCACTTCTTTTGCA
>NW_015426822.1:0-1248 GCF_001527695.2 Protobothrops mucrosquamatus | reverse complement strand
ACTGTGAGAGGGATCTCGGAGTCCTAGTGGACAATCATTTAAATATGAGCCAGCAGTGTGCTGCAGCTGCCAAAAAAGCCAACACAGTGCTAGGCTGCATTAACAGAGGAATAGAATCAAGATCACGTGAAGTATTAATACCACTTTACAATGCCTTGGTAAGGCCACACTTGGAATACTGCATCCAGTTTTGGTCACCGCGATGTAAAAAAGATGTTGAGACTTTAGAAAGAGTACAGAGAAGAGCAACAAAGATGATTAGGGGACTGGAGACTAAAACATATAAGGAATGGTTGCTGGAATTGGGTATGTCTAGTTTAACAAAGAGAAGGACGAGGGGGGACATGATAGCAGTGTTCCAATATCTCAGGGGCTGCCACAAAGAAGTGGGAGTCAAACTATTTTCCAAAGCGCCTGAAGGCAGGACAAGGAGCAATGGGTGGAAGCTAACCAAAGAGAGAAGCAACCTAGAACTAAGGAGAAACTTCCTGACAGATAGAACAATTAACCAGTGGAACAACCTGCCTCCAGAAGCGGTGAATGCACCAACACTGGAAGTTTTTAAGAAGAAACTGGACAGCCATTTGTCCAAAATGGTATAGGGTTTCCTGCCTGAGCAGGGGGTTGGACTAGATGACCTCCAAGGTCCCTTCCAACTTTATCATCATTATCATCATCATCATCATCATCATCATCATCATCATCATCATCATCATCATCATCATCATTATTATTATTATTATTATTATTATGTACTGCTTCAAAGTGCTTTATAGCCCTCTCTAAGCGGTTTACAGAGTCAGCATATTGCCCCTACTAATCTGGGTATGAGCATCCTGAAAAATCATGCTAGGGCTTATTTTCTGGTTAGGTTTTATTTTCGGTAATTTGTTATATAGTACAATTATTACAGTAAAGTAAGATGAGCCTATACATCCTAAAAATTTGAATATCCAGTTGAATTTCATTTGACTTGCTGCTCTGTCAGCTTCTACTACTGATGGTTGTTTCTGCTACTTTTTTGCAGGGGGTGGGGAATTGGATTATTCAGTGTTATCCAGTTTGAGCTGCATGTTAAATCTCTGCAGAGGTCACTGCCTAGAAGTAACTCATTCTGGTGAAGGACAAAGCCATATCTGACAGCCATGCAAAAACAGAACAAATCTTTTGGAAGTTTTTTTTTCTTTTATACCTCCAAATTTACATTTTGAATCAGTAGAAAGACTGTGCTTCCATTTCTGAATTTTT
>NW_015426821.1:0-1248 GCF_001527695.2 Protobothrops mucrosquamatus | reverse complement strand
ATGCGAGAGAAGGCTGAATGGGCCAAGCAGAAAGCGTTTGGAGGAAATGCGAGAGAAGGGTGAATGAGGCAAGCAGAAAGCGCTTAGAGGAAATGCGAGAGAAGGATGAATGAGCCAAGCAGAAAGAACTTGGAGTAAATGCGAGAGAAGGCTGAATGGGCCAAAAAGAAAGCGCTTGGAAAAAATGTGAGAGGAGTGTGAATGGGCGAAGTAGAAAGCTCTTGGAGGAAATGCAAGAGAAGGGTGAATGAGCCAAGCAAAAAGCTCTTGGAGGAAATGCGAGAGAAGTGTGAATTAGCCAAGCAGAAAGCGCCTGGAGGAAATGCGAGAGAAGGGTGAATGAGCCAAGCAGAAAGTGCATGGAGGAAATGCGAAAGAAGGCTGAGCCAAGCAGAAAGTACTTGGAGGAAATTTGAGAAAAGGGTGAATGAGCCAAGCAGAAAGTTCTTGGGGGAAATGCCAGAGAAGTGTGAATGAGCCAAGCGCATGTAGGAAATGCAAGAAAAGGCTGAGCAAAGGAGAAAGCACTTGGAGCAAATGCGAGAGAAGGCTGAATGGGCTAAGCAGAAAGCACTTGGATGTAATATGAGAGAAGTGTGAATGGGCCAAGTAGAAAGCGCTTGGAGGAAAAATGAGAGAAGTGTGAATGAGCGAAGCAAAAAGTGCTTGGAGGAAATGCGAGAGAAGGCTGAGCCAAGTAGAAAGCGCTTGGAGGTAATGCAAAAGAAACTTAGCCAAGTAGAAATCGCTTGGAGGAAATGCGAGAGAAGGCTGAGCCAAGCAGAAAGCGCTTTGAGGAAATGCGAGAGAACACTGAAAGAGTCAAGTAGAAAGCTCTTGGAGGAAATGCGAGAGATGGTTGAATGAGCCAAAAAGAAAGCGCTTGAAACAAATGGGAGAGAAGGCTGAGCCAAGCAGAAAGCTCTTGGAGGAAATGCGAGAGAAGTTTGAATGGGCCAAGCAGAAAGCGCATGGAGGAAATACGAGAGAAGGGTGAATGGGCCAAGTAGAACGCGCTTGGAGGTAAAACGAGAAAAGTATGAATGGGTCAAGTAGAAAGCACTTGGAAGAAATGTGAGAGGAGTGTGAATGAGCGAAGCAGAAAGCTCTTGGAGGAAATGCGAGAGAAGGTTGAATGAGCCAAGCAGAAAGCGCTTCGAGGAAATGTGAGAGAAGGGTGAATGAGCCAAGTAGAAAGTGCTTGGAGGTAAAACATGAAAAGTATGAATGGGCAAAGTAGAAAGCGCT
>NW_015426820.1:0-1248 GCF_001527695.2 Protobothrops mucrosquamatus | reverse complement strand
AGAGAGAGAGAGAGAGAGAGAGAGAGAGAGAGAGGAGATCCAAGGATTTAAAAAAACGCATATAAAAATGAAACAAAACGTTTCACTGACACCCAGTTCACCCACCATCCTGTGTTCCCACTATTGTAACTGTAGTTTAGTCAATAAACCACCATTGCCTGCCTTTCCACTGCACTCTAAGTCACAAAGCTGGCTTTTGAAACCACAGTGAACTGATTCACACCTTCCATGAAGCCCAAACTGCAACAAACTTGGGCCTAAGGTGTTGTCTGAACTTGGCCCTGGTGTAAAACCCTTGTAGGTCAAAATGGGACATAAAGGAGAACTCACCCGCCCAGTCTTTTCATTAAAGGCCACTCTTCAAAATATATCTGGCAGTTTCTATTAGGTAGATCTTTCCCCTTTGACCTAATTGTCCATTTCTACTAATCCCTTTCCTTTACTTCCTTCTTTGAAAAGGAATTGTTATTATTTGAATTAGTGTCTGGCAAGGGAAATCAGAAAGTACATTATTATTATTATTATTATTATTATTATTATTATTATTATTATTATTATTATTATTATTATTATTATTATTATTATTATTTAGATTTATATCCCGCCCTTCTCCTCGTAGGACTCAGGACTCATCTTTAACGGGGGAATATAACTCTCTGTAAAAAAAAAAGAGAAATCATTTTCCTTTTGTAGGAATTTAAAAAAAATAAATCTCCTGATTTGTGACTAGACGATGGGAGGGGAAATGAAATTCTGTAAATTTCTAATCCGTCAGTGCAAAAACTGAAACAATAACAACAACAGAAGAAAGCTCCTGTAACAGAGGGTTTTTTTATATAGAAATTGTTGTTTGTTTGCCTGTTATGTGTGTATATGTGTGTGTGTGTGTGTTTAATTTTTATTCTAGAGTAGATGAAGCCTTCATTACCGGCCCTGGGCAAAATTCTCGGGTTTTCAAAGTGACCCAAGAAGACATTAGTGCCAAATTCACTCCAGCATAGCCAAGCCTGGCATGTTTACACAGAAGTAAGCCTAACTCCTGATTGTTTTTTTGGGGGGGGCTTATATTTACTCCCAACACAATATTTATTTGTTTGTTTGTTTAGGAAAAATTATACAGCCACCTACTCGCTTGGGGGCGACTCTAGGCGGCTTGCAGAAAATAAAAAACGCAATGTAGGAGAAATAATAACCAAAAATAATAAAATAATCACACACACACATGGTGACAACACCCATTCAAATCAG
>NW_015426819.1:0-1248 GCF_001527695.2 Protobothrops mucrosquamatus | reverse complement strand
AATCAAGGAGAGAAGCAACCTAGAACTAAGGAGAAACTTCCTGACAGTTAGAACAATTAACCAGTGGAACAACCTGCCTCCAGAAGCAGTGAATGCTCCAACACTGGAAGTTTTTAAGAAGAGACTGGACAGCCATTTGTCCGAAATGGTATAGGGTTTCCTGCCTGAGCAGGGGGTTGGACTAGATGACCTCCAAGGTGCCTTCCAACTTTATTATTATTATTATTATTATTATTATTATTATTATTATTATTATTATTATTATTATTATTATTATTATTATTATTATTTCAGACCGATGGTTGTCCAGTCTCTTCTTAAAAACTGACATTCACCACCTCTTCTATATTCGTATATTCCCCAAAGATTGAAATATTTTAGTCAGCATGATAACTTGTAAACAAGACCTCCGATCCTCTGACGGATCAAGAGTCTGAAATTGAACTGAATTGTTTTAGGAAAATAAACTTTTGCTGTAGCGAGCATAAATATCACTTCCCCCCCCCTTCTTTTTACAGTATTGCTTTCAGGCCAGGCAGGAATTCTAGGCGAAATCCTATTTTAAGAGGACACATATCACAACCAGACCACAGTTTTTCCTACCGAGCTTCGCAAAATGGACTTTGGCCTTATAACCTGTTTTGTAATTAAAAGATCAAGGCCCTATTAGCTATTCTGATTACAGCTTCCCTTTTCGCTCCTCTTGTATTCCTTATCATGGTGCACCCTTCTTCAAGTTGAAGGCTGGAGTTTAACAGGGGGCCAGGACTCATTTCAAACGGCAAGATAAGAAAAATGGGTGTTCACGCTCGCCAAATCCGCTCGAGGGAAAGCTTGAATCGCGGCTCAAATTTAGAAACGCCGGACGTTTCTCTCAAGAGAGCTTCCGCTCAGGAGGCAAATCGGGACGCTGTGTTGTCACCAGCATACTCGGAAAGCAGACCGAGGACTTGTTGAGACAGCATTAAGTACAATATATTCCCTCAGTAAGATTGATTGGCTGGTAAAACCTGGCTGCCAGCCGTTCGACCAGGATCCTGAACAAAGCTTTCGCTCCGTAGGGTTGTCATCGTTATTGCTGGATTCTGGAAAAAAAAATCCTGAAGAGAATTTGCCTAGGATTTCTACCGGATCACAGAAGCTAGCTGCTGGGCAAGACGCACGTTTCCTTTGCTGTTCGATGTCTACCCCAGGTTTTAAGATAGCATGAGTGCTCACGAAAATGCTTCATGAATTCTCATGAAGAAG
>NW_015426818.1:0-1248 GCF_001527695.2 Protobothrops mucrosquamatus | reverse complement strand
ATAATATAATATAATATAATATAATATAATATAATATAATATAATATAATATAATATAATATAATATAATATAATATAATATAATATAATATAATATAATATAATATAATATAATATAATATAATATAATATAATATAATATAATATAATATAATATAATATAATATAATATAATATAATATAATATAATATAATATATAATGTAATTAATATAATATAATATAATATAATATAATATAATATAATATAATATAATATAATATAATATAATATAATATAATATAATATAATATAATATAATATAATATAATATATAATATAATATAATATAATATAATTCTGTATATTGTTTTAACATGCTGTGAGCCGCCCTGAGTCCCATGGGGAGAAGGGCGGCATATAAATTTTGTAAAATAAAAATAAATAAATAAATAAATAAATAATATAATATAATATAATATAATATAATATAATATAATATAATATAATATAATATAATATAATATAATATAATATAATAATATAAATATAATATAATAATATAATATAATATAATATAATATAATATAATATAATATAATATAATATAATATAATATAATATAATATAATATAATATAATATAATATAATATAATATAATACAATACAATACAATACAATACAATACAATACAATACAATATAATATAATATAATATAATATAATAATATAAGATGACATGACATAACATGACATAACGTGACATAACGTAACATAACATGACATAACATGACATAACGTAACGTAACGTAACGTAACGTAACGTAACGTAACGTAACGTAACGTAACGTAACGTAACATAACATGGATGTTCCCCCTCCATGTTAGGGCCATAAGGGAAGAATTGCAAGATTTTCTTTCTCTTTAAAAGAATCTACATTTCATTTCCTTTTCTGATAACTGGGCAGGATTTTTGTTTTGTGCAATTAGTGCCTGAAATATTTGCAGAAATGGTCATTATAGTATGGTGGGTGGCATGTATATGGTTTTCTAGCTGGATTTATTTTTCAGAAGAAGAACAGAAGAGCTATGTTTTCATTTTCTCAGCAGACAATCATGCAACAGGAAAGAAATTTAAAAAAAAAAAAAAGGGGGGGGGGAAACCTTGAAGAATGCCTGTCAGCTTTTCTTGAAAAGAAAGGTCCCTCTGAAAAGAAGTTGGGACAAAATTGTCAAGTTACTTCTCCACAGGAATCTAAAAAAAAAAA
>NW_015426817.1:0-1248 GCF_001527695.2 Protobothrops mucrosquamatus | reverse complement strand
GGTTCCACCCCCTGCGCCGGCCGAGGCGTATCTGGCAAGCGGCAGAGACGGAGCAGGCCGACCACCAGCTGGCCCAGCTCAAGGGAAGTAAGGCACCCGCCGGAAAAGGGGAAAAAAATGGCGGAGAAAAAAATGGTGGACAAAAAAAATGGCGGACAGCCTTGCTTGGCGACCCCCGTGAAATGGTCGATCGACCCCAAATGGGGTCCCGACCCACAGGTTGAGAACCACTGATTTACAGGACCTGGACTTGTAATGCAAAAGACAAATCACAGGCATATTTTTCAAATGTTTGTAGGCTCCTGTTCAAAGTTATTTCTTTAAAGTAATACAAAAAGAGGTTGTTGAAGATTATTTTGCTTTCACTGATGATCATACTTTCTTAGAAAGTAGTGAGTTTTCGATCCTTTCTAACTTATCAGTAATTTTGTTTCTTACCTGGTTCAGCCATGATTACAAGGAAAAGAAATACAAACAGCATACAAAGGATCTTCATGCTGGGTTTGATTCTGGACCAAATCTTACTCCTGGAACAGGTCACAGCTCCCTATTTATGGAGATAATGATTGCATCATATCACCTCAGCAAAATTTTGCAAATATTCTTAGGTGTTATTTTTTTACTGTTCTTAGGTAAGATATTGTTGCATCTTCCTTGTATTGAAACACTCCTGTGGGTTCACTGTTGCAAATGTCCTTAGAAGAACAAGAGACTAGAGAATGGCTAATCTGCTATGGTTGTAAAAGATTGGAGCCTCAGGACTTGCTATGTCAAAATGGGGCAGAGAAATGTCCTTACTCAATTGCTGCCCAAACTTTACCAGTGAAGAAAGATAATGCTTGGCCATATTCAGTAGTGGCTGTAGTTTGGGAAGAGTCCTTAGAACCAAATGGTAGAAATCTAGGATTGGCACCCCTGTCATGGGCAACACATTTTTATGGGTGGGTTTTGGGAAAACAGCTTTCTCTGCTTCTTGGTGGGTGTTTTGGCACTCAGATGAAGCACAAGCTGATTTTGCTTTCATTGTAGCTGTTGTGTTCTTTGTATTCCCCCCCCCCCTTAATCCCCTATGCATATCCTGATCACCCATTAAGGGTGATTGCCTTTCACCATTGATCGCCCATTAAGGGTGATTGCCCTTCACCATTGATCGCCCATTAAGGGTGATTGCCCTTCTCCATCTGCATACAGTTTCATGCCCATTGCTGGTTGGCTAACTAGCAACAGGGTCTTGCCAGCCAATGGAAT
>NW_015426816.1:0-1248 GCF_001527695.2 Protobothrops mucrosquamatus | reverse complement strand
TGGCAGATTTCTTGAGAACAAGCATCTTCACTGGATTTAACTCTCAGAATTACATAGAATTACATAGAAACTGGAAATTTAATTTTAGGCAACAACCACCACCTGAGTAAAACAAGACTGAAAATTCATCCAATATAGTCTGAATGACTATTCAGAGAAGATAATAGGCATCTAGACATTTGATTACAAATGTTTTTTTAAAAGAAACATTGATTTATCATGATACCACTACCATTAGCAAATTATAGAGTAATTTGCTAACTTCTCTAAAACCTGAATGAAATGAAAACCTGAATTTACATTAAGTATTTTTAACAGCTAAGAGTGCATATTCAATATATACAAAACTGCATATATTCAGATATAACAAATTCCATTACAAAAAAAGTATACTGATCATTCAATCACCACGCATAGAACCACATAGAAATTCCCTTTACTGAGTTTGAGGAAATGAAACTCCCAGTGAGTGCCATAGTGAACTATGCATTCTGGCAAAGTGGAACAGCATTTATGGCAGAGATTGAAAACTGGATGTAGGATCTTAGCTGGTGAAATCTCTCTGGATAAAGTAGAGATTGTGAGATTGCCCACATGAACTTGGGATAACATATTCCTTATGAACACAGGTGCTAAAGCAGCAGTTCCCAACCTTTCTGGCTCAGTGGACTGGCAGAGGAGGCAGAGGCAGGAGGCAACACTCATAATTGTATTGGTTATAAGACACTTTTTTCAGTGCTATTTTTCAGTGCTATTTTCAGTGCTATTGTAACTTTGAGCAGTTGCGAAATGAATGGTTGTAAGTTGAGGACTACCAGTACTTATGTTCATAAGTTAACAAGTTTATTGGAAGTAGTATTTACCACAAACATATTTGATTATGATACTATAAAGTCATTATACATTCTAACTGTAACCGATCTCATTTAATATTTTCAGTAGAAATTAAATGTCTATGGAGATTCTCAGTCATCCAGATCATGGTTGTCCCAAAGGTGCTTATTCAAGAGGCAACTGGATTTTCTTGTTTTTCTTTGAAGATCTTTCGCTCCTCATCCAAGAAGCTTCTTCAGCTCTGACTGGATGGTGGGGAATGGAAGAATTTATATTCCTTGCAGACAGATGGACATTTGCATTATTTTAGAGAGTCGTTGAGGCCACTTGGAGGTTTATCTGTGTCCTGAGTGGTGCAAATGGGTGTGGAGCCTGAAAGGACTGTGTTGTAGACTGGAGATAGATAATGTCGGA
>NW_015426815.1:0-1248 GCF_001527695.2 Protobothrops mucrosquamatus | reverse complement strand
AGAAGGAGAAGGAGAAGAAGAAGAAGAAGAAGAAGAAGAAGAAGAAGAAGAAGAAGAAGAAGAAGAAGAAGAAGAAGAAGAAGAAGAAGAAGAAGAAGAAGAAGAAGAGTGTCAAATCAGGAGATGAAGGTGTCCATCAAACCCTCAGAGTTTATTTTAATTTATTGAATTATTTTCCCCATTTTCAAACCACGCCTCTCCCTTGCAGAAGGACTCCCTTGAGCTCAACTCAAACGAATAAAGGTGGCCCTTGAGTTACAATCACAATTGAGCCCAAAAGTTCTGCTGCTAAGCGAGACATTTGTTAAGTGAGTTTTGCCCCATTTTACAACCTTCCCTGCCAACGGTCGTTAAGTGAATCACTGCAGGTGTTAAGTTAGTAAGAATACCAGAACCGCTGTAGTAACAGAATCTTGCAAACCTGAACGTGCTTCCCCCTCCCTCACTTTCAATCAATCAATCAATCAATCAATCAATCAATCAATCAGAATAGGGCTGGATGGGACCTTGGAGGTCTTCTAGTCCAACCCCCTGCTCAGGCAGGAGAAATCTATACCATTTTACACAGTTCTTAAATGAACCTGGCTTCCCCATTAACTTTGTTTGTCTGAAGGTCACAAAAGGGGATCACGTGATCCCAAGACATTACAACTCTCGTGAGTCTGAACTTTGATTGGGTGACCATGAGGATGCCAATGGTTGCAAGTGTGCAAAAAGGATCAAAAAGTCACGTTTTCAGCGCTGTTGTAACTTTGAATGGTCACTAAATGTACTGCTGTCAATTGAGGACTACCTATATGGCATGTAAGCATTGATGGAGATTCTCAATCATCCAGGTTCATCCCAGAAGTCCTTGAGGGAAGAACGGAAGAAGCTCCGTGAATGAGAAGGGAAACGTTTTCAAAAGAGGAAAACCAAGAGAGTCCAGTTGCCTTTTTTTTAAAAACACACACACACACAAACACGCACTTTTGGCATTGACTTGAAACCCGGTATATAAGCTGTACACATTGGGGATGTAGGCCTGGTGTTCTTTCTGCCTTCCTTGCCTGTAGGAATGTCACAACTACACTTCTGTCCTTTTTCTCCTTCCGCTGCAGTGGACGGAAAATGGCAGGTCTGGGGCCCTTGGGGAAGCTGCACGGCCACCTGTGGAGGGGGGACCCAGAAGCGGGACCGGGTGTGCTATGGTCCTTTCTTCGGAGGAGACCCATGTCAAGGTCCCAAAGAGGACTTCAAGCAATGCAA
>NW_015426814.1:0-1248 GCF_001527695.2 Protobothrops mucrosquamatus | reverse complement strand
TTATTATTATTATTATTATTATTATTATTATTATTATTATTATTATTATTATTATTATTATTATTTATTAAATTTATATCCCGCCCTTCTCCTTGCGGACTCAGGGCGGCTGACAATCGATTAAAAATACACAAATAACAATTACAGAATTAAAATTAATTAAGAAGAAATATTTAAATATAGTCTAATTAAAATATGAATTAAAACCCCTCTAAAAATTGCCCTAGGCCAGTCCCGCTTGTTGGAATAACCATGTCTTAAGGGCGCGGCGGAAGGAAGGGAGATCAGGGATCACCCTGATCTCTGGGGGCAGCTCATTCCAGAGGGTGGGAGCTCCCACAGAGAAGGCCCTCCCCCTTGGGGTCGCCAGCCGGCACTGTCTGGCCGATGGCACCCTGAGGAGGCCCACCCTGTGGGAGCGTACAGGCCGATGGGAGGTAATCTGTGGCAGAAGGCGGTCTCGAAGGTATCCCAGTCCGATGCCATGGAGCACCTTAAAGATGATGGTCAGCACCTTGAAGCGCACCCGGAAGGCCACCGGCAGCCAATGCAGCTCGCGCAGCAGCGGTGTTACATGGGAGCGACGAGTCCCTCCCAACACCGCCCGCGCGGCCGCATTTTGGACTAGCTGGAGCCTCCGGGTGCTCCTCAAGGGAAACCCCATGTAGAGAGCATTACAGTAGTCCAGGCGGGAGGTGACGAGGGCATGGGTGACTGTGCGCAAGGCGTCCCGGTCCAGAAAAGGCCGCAACTGGTGAATCAGGCGGACCTGATAAAACGCCCCCCTGGCCACGGCCGCCAACTGGTCATCCAGTGTCAGCCGTGGATCCAGGAGGACCCCCAGATTGCGCACCCTATCCGAGGGGGCCAAAGTTTCGCCCCCTATAGTCAGCGATGGAATCAGCTGACTATGCCGAGGCGCCGGTAGCCACAACCACTCGGTCTTGGAAGGGTTGAGCCTGAGTCTGTTCCTCCCCATCCAGACCCGTACGGCCTCCAGACACCGGGCCATCACGTCAAGGGCATCGTTGGGGTGGCCTGGGGTGGAAATGTACAGCTGAGTATCATCAGCGTACTGATGGAAATCCACCCCAAAGCCACGAATGATCTCCCCCAGCGGCTTCACATAAATATTGAACAGGAGTGGAGAGAGGACCGACCCTTGTGGCACCCCACAAGTTAGGGGCCTTGGGGTCGACCTCTGTCCCCCTGCCAATACAGACTGCGTACGATCGGTGAGGAAGGAGG
>NW_015426813.1:0-1248 GCF_001527695.2 Protobothrops mucrosquamatus | reverse complement strand
TTTCCAGAAGCGGCATCCACACAAAAAAACGGTTGTTCACCTATTTGAATCCCACCACTCCTTCCTTCCTTCCTTCCTCCCTCCCTTCCTCCCTCCCTCCCTCCCTCCCTTCCTGTGGTGGGATTCAGCCACTTCTCACCACTTTGGCAGAACCGGTAGCTACTTTTTTGTTGCCCAGGTCCAGAATGGACTTCCGGAAGTGGCATCCATGCAGAGAACCGGTTGTTCACATATTTGAATCCCACCACTCCTTCCTTCCTTCCTTCCTTCCTTCCTTCCTTCCTTCCTCCCTCCCTCCCTCCCTCCCTTCCTGTGGTGGGATTCAGCCACTTCTCACCACTTTGGCAGAACCGGTAGCTACTTTTTCGTTGCCCAGGCCCAGAATGGACTTCCGGAAGCGGCATCCACACAGAGAACCGGTTGTTCACCTATTTGAATCCCACCACTGGAAAAATGGGTTAATTCAGGAATTCCAGTTGTATATTGCTTAGCCTTAAACCCAGACAACAAACCTCATACATAGGTACATTTGCTGATTTATTTATTTTTTTATATTCATGCAATAGAGAGTAAAATACCGTACAGGTAAGTCTCTACTTACAACTGAAAGCATTTACTTCCGGTTTTCAGCAAGAAACCAATGGGTGTGCTTAACAACCGCCACAAAAAGAAAAATTGCGAAATCAGGTCAGTCGTGTGATGTTTCGTTTTACAACCGTCACAATTTACGACTGTAACGGGCAGGCTCCATTATGTTCATAAGTCAAGGACTACCTGCATATTAAAACTGTTTGAAAACCCTTCATGCTTGACAGAAATTGGGAGGGGGGTCCATCAGATGGTCCCTTATGTACATAACATACTTGCACTATCCCTTTTCGAGACAACTGTACTTTTTTTTTTCAAAAATAATCCTTGCTTACCAATCTTTTTATCCACTTTTTCAACCTTAGATGATCTGTTCTATCTTTTATTTTTGGACAATATAATTATCCTTTAATTATCTTTAAATATAAAGGAAAATAGATTTGCTGATACCAAGCGAACACCCTCTTCCAAGGTGGCTAAGTTTTAAATCTGCTTGTGCTTTACTGCATTAAGCTTCAGCCCAGCCTGTTAAAAAAATTAAGTGGAAATATCCTGATAGATCCAATCTCGCCTTAACTTCTGCTGCCATTGGTAAGGAAAAAAGCTGGCAATGCTGATGGATTTGCTGCCTGGAAACAAGTGCCAATGCAAAAGCCTTTT
>NW_015426812.1:0-1248 GCF_001527695.2 Protobothrops mucrosquamatus | reverse complement strand
TTCTATTGCCCTCAATCTTTCCCAGCATTAGGCCCTTCTCCATTGAGTCCTTCCTTCTCTTTAGAGGGCGAAAGTATTTGAGTTTCAACTTCAGGATCTGGCCTTCTAAAGAGTAGTCAGGGTTGATCTCTTCTAGGACTGACCGGTTTGAATGCCTTGCAGTCCAAGGGACTCGCAGGAGTCTTCTCCAGCATCAGAGATCAAAGGTTTCAATTCTTTGTTGCTCAGCCTTTCTTATGGTCCAACTTTCACATCCATACATTGCAACTGGGAAAACCATGGCCTTGACTATACACACTTTTGTTGGCAGGGTGATGTCTCTGCTTTTTAGTATGCTGTCTAGATTTGCCATAGCTTTCTTCCCCAGGAGCAAGCGTCTTTTAATTTCTTAACTGCAGCCCCCATCTGAGGTGATCTTGGAGCCCAGGAAAATAAAATCGGTCACTACCTCCATTTCTTCCCCATCTATTTGCCAGGAATTGAGAGGGCCGGATGCCATGATTTTGGTTTTCTTAATGTTGAGTTTCAAGCCAACTTTTGCACTCTCCTTCTTCACCCGCATCAAGAGGCTCTTTAGTTCCTCTTCACTTTCTGCCATTAGAGTGGTATCATCTGCATATCTTAGGTTGTGGATATTTCTCCCGGCAATCTTAATTCCAATTTTTGAATCATCTAGCCCCACCATTCTCATGATGTGCTCTGCATATAAGTTAAATAGGCAGGGTGACAGTATACAGCCTTGCCGGACTCCTTTCCCAATTTTGAACCAATCAGTGATTCCATGTCCAGTTCTAACTGTTGCTTCTTGACCCACATATAGGTTTCTCAGGAGATAAATAAGATGGTCTGCTACTCCCATCTCTTTAAGAACTTGCCACAATTTGTTGTGATCTACTACACAATCAAAGGCTTTAGCTTAGTCAATGAAGCAGAAGTAGATGTTTTTCTGGAACTCCCTAGCTTTCTCCATGATCCAGCGTATGTTGGCAATTTCATCTCTAGTTCCTCTGCCTCTTCGAAATCCTGCCTGTACTTCTGGTAGTTCTCGATCCACATACTGCTGGAGTCTAGCTTGTAGGATTTTAAGCATAACTTTACTAGCATGTGAAATGAGTGCAATGGTGTGATAGTTTGAACATTCTTTGGCATTGCCTTTCTTTGGAATTGGAATGTAAACTGACCTTTTCCAATCCTGTGGCCACTGTTGAGTTTTCCAAATTTGCTGGCAAATTGAGTGTAGCACTTTTA
>NW_015426811.1:0-1248 GCF_001527695.2 Protobothrops mucrosquamatus | reverse complement strand
GTGCAGAGCTCCTGCAGGTAGTATCTATCCCTGAATCTTCCTATTCATCTTCCTCGAGATACCTATTAGGGGATCAAGAGGATCCTAGCCAGTGATCCCACAGATCACTGCAGTTAGGCCTTTAGCCATAGCTAAACTTCACAACATCAAAGTGTGCAGGCACGTATCACTAGGGTGATTCGCTGCCACTAACAAAGGGACGCGTGTGCCGGTGCTCGCCAAATTGTGATTTTGGCCGCCCCGTCCGCCTGACCACTGCGCTATCAGTGCGCTATCAGACATCGATAGCCATCAGGAGCATTTTGGTATGCGAGAGGCCATACTGGTCCAGCGGCCACCATAGTCTAGAGCAATTACTGGCTCTGCCAGTATCTGGGTTCACAACCATACCCTGATATCCTTCTCAGAACAACACTGAGGGACCCTGGGTGAAGAGGCCACCCATTAGGGGCTTGGGCCCTGGTTGAGAGGCGGACCTTCTCCCTGCCTGGTTTCACCTTCTGGGACCAAGCCCGTTGAACTAGGGAGCCAGATGGGGCCAGCTACGGGTTGAATAGTGAACCCTCGTGTGGGACCGGGGGAGCATGGACTGTCCCACTGGTATTCAGCTGTTGAACCTTGGAGAATTGCTTCTCTAAGGCTAGGTGTCTCCTGCTGGCCTCCTTCTCAGCTGCCTTAGAGGGCTTCTTACCAGGAACAGCTTTGGCCTTGGCCTTAAGCTTTCCTGCAGCCTCCAACTTGGAGGACTTGGGGTTCCCTGGCAAGGGAGTGCCAGGAGCACCTTGCGCAGTCTGAGATGCTGCCTTGTCTGCCATCACGACTGAGATCCCTCAGTGTTGTTCTGAGAAGGATATCAGGGTATGGTTGTGAACCCAGATACTGGCAGAGCCAGTAATTGCTCTAGACTATGGTGGCCGCTGGACCAGTATGGCCTCTCACATACCAAAATGCTCCTGATGGCTATCGATGCCTGATAGTGCACTGATAGCGCAGTGGTCAGGCGGACGGGGCGGCCAAAATCACAATTTGGCGAGCACCGGCACATGCGTCCCTTTGTTAGTGGCAGCGAATCACCCTAGTGATACGTGCCTGCACACTTTGATGTTGTGAAGTTTAGCTATGGCTAAAGGCCTAACTGCAGTGATCTGTGGGATCACTGGCTAGGATCCTCTTGATCCCCTAATAGGTATCTCGAGGAAGATGAATAGGAAGATTCAGGGATAGATACTACCTGCAGGAGCTCTGCAC
>NW_015426810.1:0-1248 GCF_001527695.2 Protobothrops mucrosquamatus | reverse complement strand
AATTGTGTACCACACTTATTTATCTGCTTTTTATTAGCCATATTGAAGTAGGTTTTTGTAGTCTGGCAACTAATCTATTTGTGGAGTGAAATAATGCCAACTAATTATAATGCCAACCCCTTTATAAAGGAGTATAAACAAAGAGAATTATTTCTGATTTATTAAATGGCATATATACTATGGCCGAGATTTTTTTTTTCATACAATGAGGTTATGCAAATGTTTGGAAAATCTCTTTGTATAATATAAGAATGTTGGAGGAATTCACATCTGATATCAGAAAATATGAATATATACTTTTTTCCTCCAAGTGCATGTCTTTTGATTGACTGATGGTTGACATAGCTTAAATATAAATCTTTGTTTGACACAGGTCTCTTCCTTACTTTTGAAATGTTTCTTCCAAAACCTGAACTGAAAATAATCTATTTAAAATTCAGAGGATAAGCCAAGTAATTTTGGTTTTTTTCCCTCCCCTGTCAAAACAATGACAACAGAACATCAGATACCAGTTGAACGTCATTGTTATGGCCTCTGGACTTTTAGGGCTGGAGAAGATGACAAACTCTTGCCTTGCAGGATGCACCCATTTCACAGAAGACAAATAGATTACATAAGAACCTGGATCCCCCCCCCCAAAAAAAGGATGGGACCTTAGCCTAGTCTACTCTAGAACATCATTATTATTTATTTAAATCCAATTTTTTTGCTCTAATGCCCTCTACCCACGTGCAGATGGAAAACTAAGCTTATTTAGATCATTTCTTGTTAAATTAGTCCACCTTTTCCTCACAGGGATACCCTCCCCATGTGGTGGCACATAAAAAGCATCTACCCCAGACAACAAACAAACACTGAAGCTGATTTCACACGATGAAGAAAACCTGCAACCTTTTGGATAATTATAATTATTGCCCCAAAATGGCCTAAGGTGGTGGGTTGGTTTACACAAGCTAAGCCAATGGCTGGGTTCCCACCATAGCCGAGTCAGAAATCAGTCAATCCTATTTGTTAAATTTATTTGTTGCCTATCTCACCCTGGGGGCTACTTTAAGAAGCTTGCAACAATTAAAAGGGTATTGCAGGCTTATTTACAAGAGAGACTTAAGAAAGAGGGGTCCTTGGTGCTCTCTGAGTTTGCTCGTTTTCATGCAGACGTTTCATTACCCAACTAGGTAACATCATCAGTGCTAGAAGGGAGTTGGGGTTGTGGCGAGGAGGAGGAGGAGGAGGAGGAGGAGGAGGAGG
>NW_015426809.1:0-1248 GCF_001527695.2 Protobothrops mucrosquamatus | reverse complement strand
TCCTTCTCTTCGTTAAACTAGACATACCCAATTCCAGCAACCGTTCCTTATATGTTTTAGCCTCCAGTCCCCTAATCATCTTTGTTGCTCTTCTCTGTACTCTTTCTAGAGTCTCAACATCTTTTTTACATCGTGGTGACCAAAACTGGATGCAATATTCCAAGTGTGGCCTTACCAAGGCATTGTAAAGTGGTATTAATACTTCACATGATCTTGATTCTATCCCTCTGTTAATGCAGCCTAGCACTGTGTTGGCTTTTTTGGCACCTGCAGCACACTGCTGGCTCATATTTAAATGGTTGTCCACTAGGACTCTGAGATCCCTCTCACAGTTACTACTTTTGAGCAAGGTACCCCCTATACTATATCTGTACATTTGGTTTTTCTTGCCTAAATGTAGAACCTTACTTTTTTCACCATTGAATTTCATTTTGTTAGATAGCGCCCAGTGTTCAAGTCTGTCCAGATCCTCCAGCCTGTCTTCTGGAGTGTTGGCTAAGTACTCATCTTCTTTTCCATGCATAGACAACATGGGTTCCTCTTCTATATGTGATGAATTTTTAAACAGCACCTCAGGGTGAGCAACCTGTGGCATTCTAGAAACTGCTGTCTGAAAGCTCCCCACATCCCTCAGCAGATCTGGCTTCAGTTGGAATGGAATGCTGGGATTCCATAGACATGGATGGCAGCCATTGACTTTTTTGTGGGGGAGAAAGGGAATGTTTGTATTCAGGACTACTGGACTCTGGGGACTCCAGCTCTGGAACATAGTAGAGCCCCGTAATCTTCCTTGTTGTAATTCTTTACGTTTCCACACTGGACTTCATGGACACCATGAACTTTTGGTGACTTACATTTATTCTAATTTACACAGAAGCTGAATGCTATTTCTTAGCTGCTCTAGTTTGCAATTAGATGACAGAACACTATAGCAGCCCTTTACTTGAGCATGAAAGCTTCTTATTTTTTTCTCCCACCTTTTCCGTCCAGGATTTTTACAGCTCTCCTCTTCAGAACCAGCTCTGAGGACTTCAGGGTTATGGAACTTCTTTCCTAAAAATATGTGCTGCTAACTGTCAACATTCCCAGGAAATGAAATATGAGGCATTGGTGTGTGAGAAGTTTTCTCTTTCCAGTGACAGTGTGATCCTAAAAAACCTTTTCCAGCTGGCCTCTGGCTTCCTTTGCCTGCACAGTGTCTCTCATCTCAGCCTTTCTGCATTACCGATTCAACCAAATTCCCAGTGC
>NW_015426808.1:0-1248 GCF_001527695.2 Protobothrops mucrosquamatus | reverse complement strand
GATTTACTCACATTGATCTTTAAATGAGCCCAGGCCGTCCCCGAGCTCAAACGGTCGCATTAAACAGGACAATGAGCATCGCTTCTGCTTACAGCGGGCAATTTGATCATCAATATGGCTCAAAATCCCCCTCTGCAGTCGTGGAGAAAGAGTCTGAATTATCCAGTTCTCCGTTGAAGAGGGACATTTTTTTTCCCCTTCCGCCATGAAATTTCCCTTTCCCCGCGTGGAACGGACTTGACCGCTGTTCTCGGATACCAATAAAATCTGAATGTAATGGGGGTCTGCTGAAATTCCTCTGGGGAACAACTATGTCAGTGGTGGCGAACCCATGGCACGGGTGCCAGAGGCGGCACTCAGAGCCCTCTCTGTGGGCACGCGCACCGTCGCCCCAGCCCTAGGCCTTCAGCTGGGTTTTATAAACCTGGACAGACTTGAACACTGGGCACTATCTAACAAAATGAAATTCAGTGGTGAAAAAAGTAAGGTTCTACATTTAGGCAAGAAAAACCAAATGTACAGGTATAGTATAGGGGGAACCTTGCTCAATAGTAGTAACAGTGAGAGGGATCTCGGAGTCCTAGTGGACAATCACCTAAATAGGACCCAGCCGTGTGCTGCAGCTGCCAAAAAGGCCAACACAGTGCTAGGCTCCATTAACAGAGGGATAGAATCAAGATCACCTGAAGTATTAATACCACTTTACAAGGCCTTGGTAAGGCCACACTTGGAATACGGCATCCAGTTTTGGTCACCACGATGTAAAAAAGATATTGAGACTCTAGAAAGAGTGCAGAGAAGAGCAACAAAGATGATTAGGGGACTGGAGGCTAAAACATATAAGGAATGGTTGCTGGAATTGGGAATGTCTAGTTTAACGAAGAGAAGGACGAGGGGGGACAGGATAGCAGTCTTCCAGTATCTCAGGGGCTGTCCCAAAGAAGAGGGAGTCAAGCTATTCTCCAAAGCACCTGAAGGCAGGACGAGAAGCAACGGATGGAAATTAACCAAGGAGAGAAGCAACCTAGAACTTTTTTTATTTATTTATTTTATTTTCCAACTTCTATGCCGCCCTTCTCCCCACGGGACTCAGGGCGGCTCACAGCATGTTAAAAAACAACACAAAAAACATTTCCCCTATAAAACCAATTAAAAACCAAATATATTTATGGCTGTGTCATTATTAAAATCTTTAAAAAATTTTCCCTATTTAAAATTCACCCTAGGTCAGTCCCGCTTGTTGAAAAA
>NW_015426807.1:0-1248 GCF_001527695.2 Protobothrops mucrosquamatus | reverse complement strand
TTTTAAGAAGAGATTGGACAATTATCTGTCTGAAATGGTATAGGGCAGCTTGGGGTGCAGGGGTAAACAGGGCTGCATGCATGCAGCTTGACTCATACAAGTAGCGGGGTGGCGCACGCACGCATGCACACACAGCTGGATTGTAAGTTGAGCTGCATGCCCATGCATGCCAGCCCACTTGCGTAAGCTGCACACACACTAGCCCACCACTCACATGGCCCAGTTTTGAATAGGGCACAGCCCGATAGTAGGCCACAGCCTGATAGGGACTGGGGACCCCGATATAGGGTTTCCTGCCTGAGGAGGGGGTTGGACTAGAAGACCTCCAAAGTCCCTTCCAACTCTGTTATTGTTATTATTAAAACCCAAAGCTCCAAATTCAGTTCTTTGCCCTTCCTTAATAATGAGTCATTTGTAGATGGGAAAATCACTATTGGGTAGAATCTCTGTAATTAAGATGAAAGTTTTACCAAAGATGCTTTTTTTGTTTCAGATTTTATCAATATTGGCAACTGCTACTCCATTTGTTTATATGGCAAGGGGGAAAAAAACCAATATTTGACCTTGAGAGGCAACACCTGGTGTAAACAAAGTGCCTTGATGTCAGTCTACAATGGAAAAGTCTTATTTGTTGACTCTGAATATAACTGAAACAGGAACTATCTGGAGACAGCGAACACTTTACATCTGAGACCTGACTGAGGAGTTGGATTTGACCTAAATCAGTGTTTCTCAACCTTGACAATTTTAAGGCATGTGGACTTCAACTCCCAGAATTCCACAGCCAGGATTGCTGGCTGTGGAATTCTGGGAGTTGAAGTCCACATGCCTTAAAATTGTCAAGGTTGAGAAACACTGACCTAAATCCTTGTCTTGTTCTTTTTGATTGGATTTTAGCCTAAGACAGTTGGCTTTTTCTTTTTGCCTGCTCTATTTTGTGTTTTTTCTCCCTTTGAGATATTGGACTTAGCCTAAAGTAGTTGGCTCCTTTTTACATTTTGAATTTTACTCTAAGATTGTTGGCTGAAAAATGAGTACATCAAACATCACCAGACTTATGAAGATGACCTCCTCTGCACCCTCTGTTGGAACTCCTAGCCCAGGGGTAGGCAACCTCGGCTCTTTTATGACTCATGGACTTCAACTCCCAGAATTCCTGAGTCAGTCACGCTGAGGAGAAAGGGAGAGGTTTCCAAGCTGAGCCACGCTGGCTCAGGAATTCTGGGAGTTGAAGTCCACGAGTCATAA
>NW_015426806.1:0-1248 GCF_001527695.2 Protobothrops mucrosquamatus | reverse complement strand
CTTTCTCTCCCTGGCAAGGATTCAGTTACTCTTTTATCATCCGGCATCATCTGTTTGCTTCCTTTTCAGCTCAACTCAAAGCTGCGTGTTCAAAACCTGGATTGGCCCTTAATTACAACTTATCCATTTACTCCTCTCCTTTTAAAAGTGTTTTGAATTTGCTGTCAAGATTAACCCCCGAACCAGTTTTTTTTCCCTTATACCAATTCTTGCTCCGTGGCTCTGGCAATCTGACAAAACGGAGACATTTTTTTTTTAACGTATCTCACAAAGCGCTCACCGGCTTTGTGCATGCTTCACTGTGTCATCAAGAACTTGACTGTCAGATTTTAATCAAACTCACACAGCGGCTTAGTGTACACCCGACTCTTGCCGTGTCTGCAAGGATTAAAACTTTTATTTTCTCTCTCTCCCCCCCTCAAAGTAAATGCTTGGATCAGCTGTCAGGAACTGGTTTTTCTTTTGATGCTCCACTCTTGTTCCTTTTCTTCATGTCCTGCCAAATCAAGAAAATATTTCTTGTAAAGGAATGGCTGAAGGATTCCATGTCTTTTCTTTTAAAAAAAAAAATGTGTATAAGGTAGTACAGAGAAGTTTTGGTTATATTTCCTAAGCTTCTCCATCAAATCCAGGAAGCCTGAAATGCAAATGAGTCATTCAGACAGAAACATCCAATGACTTCTTATATTCTGCCAACTCTCAGGAACTGCTGAAGACCGCCAAGATTTTCAAAGGGCCGTCCTGCAGCAAAACCTTGCCCCGGAAAAAAAAAAAAAGTGGGGGGGGGAGCGCAGGTCCCACAGCTGAAACCAATGAACTTGCTTTGAACGCTTCATGCTGTTCTTCCCAGATCCCCAGTTGTTGCTGCTTTGATTTTCCTTCTCGGGATCTCTTCTGGGCATGCTCACTGAATGCCCCTTTTATCTGGGGGCTGGGTGGGGGGGGCTCTCTTGTTCCCTGTTGCTCGAAGCCGATTGAAACCCCAATCAGGGAGAGGGTGATCGTTCACCACCTTGGCCAATTGCCTCTGGCTTGAAGTGTAACTTTGATACTCCCTCTGGAATAAATGATTTGGTTCAAGAGAAGACAAGAGGGGAGGGGATGGAAGGAGAAGGAGAAGGGGAAAGAGAAAGAGAAAGAGAAGGAGAAGGAGAAGGAGAAGGAGAAGGAGAAGGAGAAGGGGAAGGGGAAGAGGAAGGGGAAAGAGAAGGAGAAAGAGAAAGAAGGAGAAAGAGAAAGAGAAGGGGG
>NW_015426805.1:0-1248 GCF_001527695.2 Protobothrops mucrosquamatus | reverse complement strand
CCTGTAAAACCGAATTAAACCAAATTTTAAAGTTGTGTTATTTCAAATTCCTTAAAATGAACCCAATATAAAATCCTCCCTAGGCCAGGTCCGCTTGCTGAAAAAGCCATGTCTTGAGGGCGCGACGGAAGGTAAGGAGATCCGGAATCGTCCGAATCTCGGGGGGTAGTTCATTCCAGAGGGTAGGGGCACCCACAGACAAGGCCCTCCCCCTGGGGGTCGCCAGCCGACATTGGGAGCGTACCGGTCTGTGGGAGGGAATCTGCGGCAGAAGGCGGTCTCGGAGGTAACCGGGTCCTATGCCATGAAGCGCTTTGATAGCCACTTTATTTATAAAGTGGCTATCAAAAACAAACATCACATGATTTCACATAGATAATTTTTGCAGCACTGTTCAGGTCATGGAACTCTCACTGTTATTGCAAAGTACAGAAGACGAGTGTAGCAATTACCAACTCTCATTCTCATCTCACCTCCTGTCTTCAACCACCAACTGATTATAACTGTATTGCCTTAGTTAGGCTATCAGCCATTAAAGCTATCCTTTTTTGCTGCCTGGGCTGGACTAAGATTACCTCCCACCCCTTTTCCACACCCTAAAGCCACCCTGATAACATTTGACAGTGGGACAAGACATCTATTGCAGCTGAAAGTAACAAGCTAATTTAAGTGGGCTGGGTAGTTCCCTGTTCCAGTGTGCTCCCCCTCCCCCCAGGTTTCTGCTGTCCAAGACTGTTGTCGCCACTGACCAACAATAGAGCCAGCCAACCTCCGAACTTTGGCCAATCTGCCAACTTCCAGCCAACCTACCAACATCCAAACTAAACCCCCCCCCCCTTGTTAACTTTAAAGTTTCAAGCCTCTGTACTTTATTCATTTTCAAACAAACCAATATGTTCCCTGCTCAGATGTGTTCCTCCCAATTCGTCAACACACTAAGAAGTATTTACTGAAGCTCTGCCACTGTTGCTGCCCTTAAAATGCATTGCAGTTTCATCTAATAACAAGCAGAATTAACCTAGCACAAAGTAAAGGGTCAACATTAATCGATGCTGAAAGGCATGCATTTTCACTCCAGGGGCTAAGAGCAGAAGCAAGATGGAGCTAACAAGGCCAACCCTTGGGCTCTTTGGCTGTAGGGAAAAATCGATCCAAAAAAGATTAAAATAGAGATAAGGTTCTGCTTACCTGCTCGTGATATTCAATGCCCATGCTGAGCGTATTGATCAGGATAGCAATCATGATGCC
>NW_015426804.1:0-1248 GCF_001527695.2 Protobothrops mucrosquamatus | reverse complement strand
TCCTCTTTTTCTCTTTCCTCTCCCCCTCGCTTTCTTTCTCTTTCCTTTCTCTTTCCTCTCCTTTCTCTCCCTTTCCTCTTTTCCTCTTTCCTCTCTCTTTCCTCTTTTCTTTCTCTTTCCTTTCTCTCTCTTTCTCTTCTTTCTTTCCTCTCCCTTTCCTCTCTTCTTTCTCTTTCTCAATCTTTTTTTTCTTTCCTCTTTTTCTCTTTCCTCTCCCCCTCGCTTTCTTTCTCTTTCCTTTCTCTTTCCTCTCCTTTCTCTCCCTTTCCTCTTTTCCTCTTTCTCTCTCTTTCCTCTTTTCTTTCTCTTTCCTCTTTCTCTCTCTTTCCTCTCTTTCTCTTCTTTCTTTCCTCTCCCTTTCCTCTCTTCTCTTTCTCTTTCTCAATCTTTTTTCTCTTTTCTCTTTTTCTCTTTCCTCTCCCTCTTGCTTTCTTTCTCTTTCTTTTCTCTCCCTTTCCTCTCCCTTTCTCTTTCCTCTTTTTCTTTCTTTCCTCTTTCCTCTCTCTCTTTCTCTCTCTTTCTCTTTCCCTCTCTCTTTCCTCTCTTCTCTTTCTCTTTCCTCTCTTTCTTTCTCTTCCTTTCCTCTCTTTCCTTTCTTTCCTCTCTTTCTCTTTCCTCTAACTTTCTGAGGCGAGGGGGGGGAAGCAGCCTGGAAGTGGCCGCCGGGCAGGACGGCGGGAGCGCTGGCTGAGGAGGCGGAGGAAGCGGCCGCCGCTGCTGCTGGCATCCCTCAGGGCGCATCTCCCTTGCCTCGCCTCGGCTGAGGCGAGGGGGGGGAAGCAGCCTGGAAGTGGCCGCCGGGCAGGATGGCGGGAGCGCTGGCTGAGGAGGTGAAGGAAGCGGCCGCCGCTGCTGCTGCTGTCGGGCATCCCTCAGGGCGCGTCTCCCTCGCCTCGTCCGTCCGTCCGTCCGTCCCTCTTCTCCGCCTCGCGCGCACGGCTGCACCGGTGAGTTGAGGCAGCGGTTCTTTAGCCGGGAAAGCCGGTGAGGCGACGGAAAAATGCCTCGCGGGCGGGCAGGCGCAGGCGCCCTGGGGTTTCTGAGCGGCAGGAGCAGGTCTCTCGGCCTCGGCACGCGGCCATTTTATCTGCCATCGAGATGGTCGAAGACGGCCTTGCGAGAGCGGTTCTTTAACCGGGAAAGCCGGCGAGGCGACGGAAGAATGCCTCGCGGGCGGGCGCATCACGGCTGCGGCTCCCGGCGGGCGGCCAGACCCTCCGCTCAAGCGGCAGCGGCACGAGGACGTGA
>NW_015426803.1:0-1248 GCF_001527695.2 Protobothrops mucrosquamatus | reverse complement strand
TATGATTAGAACACAGAAAAACGAATTAGCTGATAGATTAGGCATTCAGACCACAAAGAAAATAAGATACTTAGGGATACATTTAACAGCTAGGTGTGTAACAATTAAAAGAGATAATTATAATAAATTAATGGAACAAATTAAAACTGACTTGGACACCTGGACAAATCTCCAGCTCTCTTTCATGGGTAGAATTGCCGTAATTAAAATGAACGTACTACCCAAAATATTATTTCTATTTCAATGTATACCAATTAGATTAGAAAAGGAATTCTTTCGAAATTTCAACCAATCCATACTTAAATTCATCTGGCAAGGAAAAAAAATCAAGGATTAAATTAAAATTATTACAGGATGCCAAGGAAAGGGGGGGTGTTGGCCTCCCCGACCTGGAAAAATACTACCAATCTACAATTTTACTATGGGTGCGGGATTGGATCCAACTGGAAAATCGGAGATCATTAAAATTGGAAGGTCATGACATGCAGACTGGATGGCATACCATGTTATGGGACGAGAAACATAAAGTGCACCAGTACTTCCGGAGGCACTACATCAGACGGGCGTTAATAGATGTATGGACCAAAATCCGGCAACAGAATTATAGGCAAGTTCCCAACTGGATTTCAACACTAGAAATGTGCATTCACCCAAGGTTCATTCAGTTGGGGAAAGTAATAACCTATAAAAACATACTAGATGAGAGAGGAGAATTAAAATCGAGGAAAAACCTTCAAGATGCAGGGATAGAATTAGAATGGTGGGCATACCTCCAACTGCAAGCAAGATATAGGAAAAACAAAAAAGAGTGAGGTATAAAAATAGAACCGACAGAACTAGATAAAATTTTATTAGGCCCCGAGGATAAAATGATTTTAAAAAATTATCACTTTCTATTAAACCAGGCAATATATGAAGAACAGGTCAAGGAGACTATGTTAATTTGGAGTAGGGATTTTGGTTTCAATATTGACCTGCATATCTGGCAAGAACTGTGGGAAAGAAATAGAAAACTCACTCTTGCTACCTCGTACAAGGAGAATCTTTACAAGATGTTCTATAGATGGCATTTCCCACCCGTAAGGTTAGCCAAAATGGGTTCAAATATCTCACCTTTATGCTGGAAATGTAAATCAGCAATAGGATCATATTACCATATGTGGTGGGAATGACCAAAGGCCCGTGAGTATTGGAATAGGATACGAAGTTGGTTGAGAGATATGTTAATATTGGACTTAGAGTTAAAAC
>NW_015426802.1:0-1248 GCF_001527695.2 Protobothrops mucrosquamatus | reverse complement strand
TCTCTCTCTCTCTCTCTCTCTCTCTCTCTCTCTCTCTTTCTTCTCTCTCTCTCTCTCTCCCTCCCTCCCTCCCTCCCCCCCTCTCTCTTTCTTCTCTCTCAGCATTCCCTGCCCAGACATGTATGAAATATGGACTGGGGAGAAAAAGAAACTGCTTAAAGATTTCTATCGACATTGTATAACCCCAGCATTTTCTCATATTTTTGTGACTGGGATCAGTGACTGATTCCTAGATAGTCTTACACTCCATCATTTCTGTTGAGCCTAACATCTTGTTCCCAGCCAAATTTCTTAGAAAGCTCGTAAGGGATGCCTTTTCTTTTTTGTCTCCTGCGTGCATGGCATTTGCAAGTCTTCTTTCACAAATTGGAAAGTAGGAAGAAAGGGAGAAGATGCAAATAATTCATCTACTTGGCATAAAGCAACTCAGACAGGGATGAATCAGATTATTTTTCTCTGTCATTTTGTTACTGTTTCCTCATGATTTAAGTTCTGCTCTGAGCATTTGTTCCTTCTCAAATCAGAAGAACCTGAATGTTGAAAAAGCAGCAGCTCTTAATGTTTACATCTGATTGCCAGATATTTTTGGCAGAGTCTCTGAATTTCTCTTTAGTGCTGTTCCAGTGGGATCGTATAAGGTAAACAAGTGCTGTCTCTCAGATGTGACTATCAGACACAACTTGCAGGTTACTGCTCCAGTGTTGGCAGAGGAGGTGTGAGTGATGTACAACTCTCTTTTCTGTTTGTACTTTCAGATAAAAATATAAATCTCGGCAGTAGAATGCATGCTCGACACAGTCGAAACTCTTTTGTAGGTTTTAATCCTTCGGGTTTTATCAGACGCCAAGTTTGCAAAATAAAACTTAAGGCTGCCAGGTTTACACACATCCCGCAGAAAAAATTCAGCTGGTGGTAGGAATTATACACTTCCTTCACCAGGGTTTTGTCTGCTGCAATGGGTCTCCACTAAAGTGAAGTCCAACAGCCTCTCAATGGGGGATAAATAAATCAAACTGAAAAAGGAGACACCTGGCCTTTCATATATGTGGCTGCAGTGCATGCATAAGATGTGCCTGATTACTGTACTTACCTGAATTTGCTCCCTGCCTGTCTCTGAACTTTTCTTCTGAGCCCCGGAAAGTGTAAATAAGCTTGTGGCTAAGTTATCTTTCCTTATTTATAAACCATGACCCCAAAACTCTCTTCTAGATGCCTCCACCATATGAAGAGAAGCAGGTGGTTTAAAAG
>NW_015426801.1:0-1248 GCF_001527695.2 Protobothrops mucrosquamatus | reverse complement strand
TCAATCAAGGAAGGAGATGAGATCAGCTTACCAGCATTTCTTTTTAGTAAATCTGTGCTGGTATCTATTAATCACAATATTATTATCAAAGTGAATTTGGATCTTTTAATCAGATGTTCTGTGATCTTTGCGGCTTTTGGATACAGACTGTCCAACACTATTGGTTTTAAGATTTAGGATTTCATTTGCTGTATTTGTGACACTTGACCTGTCCTCTATAGTTTTTTCTCAAAGCTACTGTAAGGCATGGATTTCTGAGAGGCATCAGCAGGATTTTTTTGTAATTCATTTTGTCTTCTAGACATTAATTTCCTGATCAATCTTGAATTGCAACCAAAACCCCTCACTTGGCATTAGTATGATTAAAATTTTGTTTTTGGAGAAATTATGCAAAATATAAATTATAAAGTTTCTCCTGTTCTTATACCTCTTCTCAGTAGGTTTAATGTCTATCATTTATACCTACTGAGAAGCAAGTCGCTTTCCATTCGTCTTTCCCTTTCTTTGGACTTATCCATCAACCCCTTCTTCATGCTCAGCCCATTGTTTTCTTGTATTGAAAGTGTTGATTAAAAGTACTTTAAGTCAGATGTCTTATCTTTCATTTCAAGCCCTGAGATTACTAGAAATTTCCCTCAAATACTGTATATCCAAACTATCATGTTGTAGCCACATTAGCTCAGAGAGCATGGCAAGAGTCTTATTCCCAGTGAGTTTATGTGACCTTAGTAGTCTTTAGCAGCTGCAGCTGCCAAAAAAGCCAACACAGTGCTAGGCTGCATTAACAGAGGGGATAGAATCAAAATCACGTGAAGTATTAATATCACTTTACAATGCCTTGGTAAGGCCACACATGGAATACTGCATCCAGTTTTGGTCACCACAATGTAAAAAAGATGTTGAGACTCTAGAAAGAGTACAGAGAAGAGCAACAAAGATGATTAGGGGACTGGAGGCTAAAACACATATGGAACGGTTGCTGGAATTGGGTATGTCTAGTTTAATGAAGAGAAGGACGAGGGGGGACATGATAGCAGTGTTCCAATATGTCAGGGGCTGCCACAAAGAAGAGGGAGTCAAGCTATTCTCCAAAGCGCCTGAAGGCAGGACAAGAAGCAACGGATGGAAACTAATCAAGGAGAGAAGCAACCTAGAACTAAGGAGAAACTTCCTGACAGAACAATTAACCAGTGGAACAACCTGCCTCCAGAAGCGGTGAATGCTCCAACACTGGAAGTTTTTAAGAAG
>NW_015426800.1:0-1248 GCF_001527695.2 Protobothrops mucrosquamatus | reverse complement strand
AAGACACAAAGAGATTTCAGTATCTTAGTTTAAGATTGAAATCTTTAGTATATAACAAACATCTTAATGTTCTACGCTCTTCCTTTATCGCTTCATTTCCAATGTTATGTTTAACTTTGAATTAAAAAGAGAAAAATTACAATACATATTATTAATATGCTAAATCTGTAATTAATATTGATAGAATATTCTTTTTTTTTCTTTCCTCTTCTCTAAGTTCAATACTCTAAGGTAGCTAAATTATTGAACATTAAGATTTTAAGTATATATAACCATGTTGAAATAACATATTGAATCAAGAATTATGCTAATATAATGAAAAGGAAAAAAAACATCCTTGGATTATTAACATCATATGTATCATGGAAATGGGATGTTTCCAGTTCATTTCTCCCATATTGCAATCACTTCAGGAGAGCCTCAGGCTTCATTTTCAAAAGTCTGCCCTCTACGAGGGTCTGGGTGTGACAGGTTTGCTGGCCATGACCACAAAATTGAACAATGCCAAACTGGTTAATAAATTACAGTTTATTGTACGTGACCCAGTTCAAGGTGCACAGTTTACAATGTAGAAGTTTGTTCTGTCTTAATTTTGAATACTCTCTTTGAACTACTTTGGGGTGCATTTAAGAATTCATCAGCCAGAAACTCTTGGGCAGGGGATCAAGAAAAGCAATGCCAGTGTTTTAAAAATCACAGAGGACTTGAGCTGGTGTGCCCCACCTCATGAGAGAAGCAGCAATGATTTAAGGTAGCCTAGATGGGATTGGTATTTCTAAAAGCAGCCATTTCTCTCTCTTCATACATCGCCCAGCATTTCTATATCCTTTTCCATCCTAGTGGAGGGACTTTTCACCACAGTGTGAAAAGTCTCACTCTACTGATGTTGAAAGGAATGGAGGCTCTTCTGTTCTGCTTTATTTAGCAACAACACTTCTGAGTCACTTCCTTATGTTTCTCAGGAGTGGGTGGGGTTTCATGTCTTTTTTTCTGTCATTGTTATCATTGGTTTGATTGATTCTAACTACACTATGGATGTTTTCCCTTTGATATATATATATATATATATATATATATATATATATATATATATATATATATATATATATATATATATATATATATATATATATGTCCTTTAAAATTCTAAAAATTGGAGGATGACTCCTGGGTAAATTCATGTTCGAAGGGTCACAAGCAGTGAGACCACCAGGAGATTAAAAAGTTACAAAAATTTATTGCTATTAA
>NW_015426799.1:0-1248 GCF_001527695.2 Protobothrops mucrosquamatus | reverse complement strand
ACTGCAATGAGCTCTACATGGGGCTGCCCCTAAAGAGCATTTGGACATTTCAGCTGGTACAGAATGCAGCTGGATGGTTGTAAATGGTTTCGGCTATTCCATATATGTAACACTATTGTTTCAGGGGCTGCATTGGTTAACAGTGTGTTTTCAGGTGTAGTAAAAGTTTAAAGGCCTTGGAAAGTTTAAATGTCATGGACCTGTGTAAACTGGGGAACTATCTTTTTCCAATTATTTCTACCTGTTAATCGGGTCCAGCAGGATGGGCATGCTCCTGGTCACAATACAGATGGCATGTATCAGGAGGAATGCCTTTTCTGCCTCTGAAACACTCTTCTCTCAGGGATTAGGATGGATCTGACCCAGCTGGCCTTTGGGAAGGCCTTGAACACGGGGTTATGTGCCCAGGATGGGGGTCTTGAGTGTGCCCTATTTCTTGGCTATGTTGACACTGACAAATTATAATATCTCTTGGCTGTTATTTGTATTTAATTTCTTTAATTATTGTAATTGTTTTTATGACTGTTTGCTGCCGAGAGTCACTGGTTTGAGATGGGCAGCTATACAAAAAACAATGAAATATGCAATGAAATAAGACAGAGAATTGCTGACATATTGTGATTCAGGAAAAAGGAAAGAACAGGGAAAGAACATTAAAGGAAGTGTTGCTCTTTATATAACTTTATATCACTTTTTTGAAAACATAAAACTGGAAGAATGTATGCTGCATAGAATCACTATGGATGGTAGCATCTGGCCAAAAATAAATATTAGATCTAATGACATGCTGCCTCTCACCTGAATCAAGAAAATTGGCAAAGATATTCTATTTTTTAAGGCTGCAAACATATCCATATTTAATTGGGGAAAAGTGCCATTGAACTCAATGGGACTTTATTTTTAGGAAGATACGCTTGGGACTACAATGTACAAAATGTCTTTGGATAGATTGTAGGCCTGTTCACCTACTTTTGTTAAACTTCAGCTTGATTAAACAATTGATTGAATAGTCTGCAATTGTCTGGCTTTACTTAGTACAGAAAGCAACACACTATGGTTGATGAAGATTAGTGACTGCCCCAAATGTTGATCATAACATTTTAAATTTTTGTAGTAATCCAGCATCTCTGAGGTTTTCAAGTTAGGGGCAATTTTGTTGTATTCCACATTAGGTTTAGCTCTGTTTTCCAATAGTTGACCTGGGTTATTTTTGGTGTCTGTATATATATTTTAAGCAAGCTCCTTTAT
>NW_015426798.1:0-1248 GCF_001527695.2 Protobothrops mucrosquamatus | reverse complement strand
GACCCGGACGCCAAAAGCCTTGAGCGTGCCCGCAGGCCCCGGATCTAAAAAGGAGCTAAAAAGAAGCTGCGGCTGAGCCCGCGTAAACGACCCCGAAGTGTATTATTAAAACAAACTAACTTTATCTCTACGTTCCAATTTAGCCCCTATAGCTGAAAGGGAAAGAGCGCAAAGAGACCAGGTCTCGCAACCTCCGGTGAAGCCGCCGCCACCGGTTCTCGGTCGCTTCCTTACGGACAGAGGGGGCGAAAGGCCAGGCGGTCATCTTAGGGGAAGAGGACCAAACGAGGGGCCAGGATGGAGGCGGCGGGGGAGAGGGAAGGTGGGGATCCCCCGCTAACTAGGTTACAGAGAAACCCGGTATCTTTCTGGAATCAGGCAACGCGGGGATGACTCGGCTCACCTGAGGCAGTAGCGGTCTTCCTTTTTTCCTTCCTGAGGCCTTGCCGGTAGACGTGCGCTCCGTCAGCGTAGTGCAGAAGAGAGGACGGGAAAAAGCGGGGAACCATGCGGCGGACGGACAGGAAGCTGGGGACGGCTTCGACGGATGGACAGGAAGTCAGCCGTGCTGGGAAGGTCGTCGTCGGTGGTAAGGCTACGGGACGGAAAACTGTGCCCTCCTGTGGTCAAAAACGGATATTGCGGTCGCCGAAACAAATAAACCTTTTGAATGGGATTTTAATGACATTTATTTTCTCCCCCGTCTTTATGATTAACCCCTTATTAATATTAATAGGGCGACGGGAGGCCCTTTTGCCATTTTAAAGGTTTATTTCTTTTGGGGGCTGCTATACCCGGCTTGGGCCACGGGAGGGCAGCACTGTTTTCCCTCCCTTAGCGAGAGCGGCATTGAGGCCGTCGAAAAGGCCTACCTTGGCCTCGATGGTAATGCTGTGGGACGGGTATTGCGGCCCCCAAGAGAAATAAGCCTTTTGAATGGGGTTTTAAGTTAACGGCCTACCTCGTTGATCGGACGTGGAGTCCGCCGTGCCCAGAAGGTGTCCGCAAAAGGAAGTTGGAGGATGACTAAGGACGGACGGACCGGAAGCCGGCCATGATGGGAAGGTCGTTTTTCAAAGGCCCGGGCGGACGGAAAATTGAAGCGGACAAGAAGTCCGCCATGCCGGGAAGGTCATCTGTGAAAGGAAGTCGGGGGAAAGCTGAATGACGAAGGACCGGAAGTCGGCCATGATGGAAAGGTCCTTTTGCCACAGGACCTGGGGGATGGCCGATATCGAGGGAAAGGAA
>NW_015426797.1:0-1248 GCF_001527695.2 Protobothrops mucrosquamatus | reverse complement strand
CATTTGCTGGATGGAAATCTTCAAGTTAGACCAATGAGGTTCCTTAAGGCAAAAGATGGTTAGAAAGAGTAATTAGTAGTCTCAGGTCAACCTAGGACAGGTGGATCCATGGGGTGGGGGGGAAATCTGGTGGGTGGAGAACATCTTATAGGCCCTTTGTTCAAGAGCTTTTTTGGGGAGCTTCCTTAGTCACAGGGTGCCCAAGGAAACATGGACACTCCCAAGCCCCTTTATCTTGCCTTTTCAGTGGTGGCACCTCATTTATGGAATGCCATTTACAAAGAACCTCAATTGGCACCCACAGTGGCCTCATTTTGGCCCCAGGTGAAGACCTTTATGAGTGGAAGGAAGGAAGGAAGGAAGGAAGGAAGGAAGGAAGGAAGGAAGGAAGGAAGGAAGGAAGGAAGGCTAATATGACTGAGGCTACTGTAGTACTATTAAACAGATATAGGGCCTGGAAACTTTAGAATCCTAATTTACAGAACATTCACATCTAAATCTCATTTTAATATCTCATATTTTTGTTTTAGTAAAATTTTCAATCTAGGAAGGTGTAACATTTTATCATCTAGTGTGTTAAAGGGAAATATTGGATAACAATATCCCATTATCCATTTTTTAAAGTCCCTATTCTAGCTAAGAAAATAACTGAAAACATTTCTCTCTGTTTTGCTGTACCCTCCTTTTTTTTACACTAAGTGACTCTGAGCTAATAATTCTGTTCCTGAGTGTTCGGGCTGGACTGAAAATAGGATTATTTTTTATTAGATCAATTCATCACAATCTACATTGTGGAATTGGGTATGTCTAGTTTAATAAATTGAAGGACGAGGGGGGACATGATAGCAGTGTTCCAATATCTCAGGGGCTGCCAGAAAGAAGAGGGAGTCAAGCTATTTTCCAAAGCGCCAGAAGGCAGGACAAGAAGCAACGGATGGAAACTAGTCAAGGAGAGAAGCAACCTAGAACTAAGAAGAAACTTCCTGACAGAACAATTAACCAGTGGAACAACCTGCCTCCAGAAGCGGTGAATGCTCCAACACTGGAAGTTTTAAAGAAGAAGAGACTGGACAGCCATTTGTCCGAAATAGTATAGTGTTACCTGCCTGAGCAGGGGGTTGCACTTGATGACCTTCAAGGTCCCTTCCAATATTATTATTATTATTATTATTATTATTATTATTATTATTATTATTATTATTATTATTATTATTATTATTATTATTATTATTATTATTATTATTATTA
>NW_015426796.1:0-1248 GCF_001527695.2 Protobothrops mucrosquamatus | reverse complement strand
GCAGGACTGGCCTAAGGGGAAATTTTAGTGGGGTTTTAAAAGCAATTTTAAAAATTAATAAGGCCAAATTTAATATTTCATCTTAACTTTGTTTTAATGATAGTTTTTGGGGTATTTTTGTAGTTGTTTTTATCAGGCTGTCAGCCGCCCTGAGTCCGCAAGGAGAAGGGCGGGGTATAAATTCAAATAATAAATAAAACACTAAACCATTCTGAAATTGAGGAACAAAACCTGGAGTCCCCATGTCTCCAGAGAGACTTCGTTTTCTGAGATAAACATTTTGCCTTGTCTTCTAGGGCAGAGGTCCCCAGGGACTGTGGAGAGAGGTTTTTCCAACAGACCGGAGGGTGTGTGGTTTCATGTAATGCAGGGGTGTCAAACTGCCAGCCCGTGGGCCAGTTTCATCATACCGGAGCCATGCCCACCCCATTGCTGGCAACGGCGAAAAAGCTCCGATACGTTGCGCGACGTCACGTCACGTTGCGAGTTTGACGTGTCTGATGTACTGCCTGCATCCCGCGGATGGGGCTTCGCTTTGTTTGTGCGGACCGGTTGCTGACATGCCATGGCCCAATACCGGTCCATGGACTGGGGGTTTGAGACCCGTTTTAGGGACTAATGGGAATATTGGGTGCGAGTTACTTAACAACACCTTGCTTAGCAACCAAACGTCTGCTCCCAATCTAGCAGTAAATCAAGGGCGACCTCTTTTTTATTTCCTGGAAACGGGCTGATTTTTAAGTTAAACTTCTCCCCATCCCTAGCAAAGGTTCATCTCCTAGTCTTAATTTCACCATCCCATGAAAATGTGTGAAACGCAATCCCCAATGAAAGGATATACAGGTAGTCCTCAACATATGTCCACAACTGACCTCAAAATTTCCGTTGCTAGGCAAGACAATTTGTTAAGGGATCCAATGTCGTCCCTGGAGAGGGGCAATTGAGTCGTAAAGAAAACACAAGTAGTCCTTGACAGACGAGTACAACTGAGCTCCAGTTTTCCGTTGCCAGGCAAGATGGCGGTGAAGTGAATTTTGCCCCATTCTACGACTTTCCTTGACGCAGTTGCTAAGTGAATCACTGCAATTGTTAAGTTAGTCACATGGCTGTTAAGTGAATCTGCCTTGACTTGGCTTGTCAGAAGGTTGCAAAAGGTGATCACGTGATTCTGGAACACTGCGACCGTCATAAATACGAGTCAGTTGCCAAGCGGCTGAATTTTGATCACGTGACTCAGGGGATGCTGCA
>NW_015426795.1:0-1248 GCF_001527695.2 Protobothrops mucrosquamatus | reverse complement strand
TCCTATTCCATTCCATCTGATGATACTCAATACCTACATGGTTGTTTATTATAATCTTAATTTAGGGTTATACAAGAGGAAGAAAGAGGGAAAGAAAAGGAAAATAAAAATAAAAATCAAAGAAGGGAATCCAGATTCAGAGACTCAGATGAGAAAACAGCAAGGCTAAGTCAGCATTGGGAACATACTTAGAAGAGTGATCCAAACTTTCAAGGGCTGAGCAGTTGACCTGGAAGATTTGGAGAAGGGATTAGGAATTTTTTTATATATCTCAGCTAATAGTGCTATAGTTCCATTTATTCCACCTTTTTCTCCATTCCAACCTTTTAAAAAGTAAATTAGAGCACTTCTCCCATTTCCCATTTTACCTTTCCATATTGTTTCAAGCACAGGTTGGGATTCATTGTGCTTACATCATTTGATGCCTTTTTTTAAAAAATATCAAAGAAATGTAAAACAGAAGCATTCCGGTTTGTACAGTGGCATGGGGAAATGTAGATGAGGTCCTCTTGAATTAAAATGACAGCCAACATTCGTTCTTGATTCCCTTCTGATTATCCTCTCCCTGGATACAGACAGTCTCCAAGCCTGCTTATTTTTCACCAACAAATTAAAGCTATTGTACTCAACTGTGTTTCCAGCTCTTACATGCTCTTAGGTGCCTTGTTTATGTCCTTTTAGTTTATGTAGCATTTTCTTTTTGTACTGACTGTTTTATTCTATAAATACGAGGAATCCATCGACCTTCTAAATTTGGGAGACAAGGCTGAGCGATATGTTCAGTTTCCTTTTATTTAAAATACTTATCTCGGCCCAAATGCCTCTCTTCTGTCATCGTGGAGCCTGGCAGCCTTTCACTGATCTGACTGCTCTGTATCTAAAAAAAATGGATGGGTCTTTTCTTTTTCTACTTTTCTGTTTCTGACACCTGCTCTGTTATTACCGCCATGTCCTCAAGTCACAGACGCTGGCAAATAGTTCTCCTAGGTCAGGGGTAGGCTCTTTTATGACTCGTGGACTTCAACTCCCAGAATTCCTGAGCCAGCCACGCTGAGGGGAAAGGGAGAAGTTTTTAAGCTGAGCCATGCTGGCTCAGGAATTCTGGGAGTTGAAGTCCACGAGGCATAAAAGAGCCAAGGTTGCCTACCCTGGGCCTAGGGTATTGTGTGATCGTTTTGTGAATACCTGATGTCCTAGGAAAATAACTTTGCTTGGATGCCCACCACCATTGTCGCAGTATTCTAGGTC
>NW_015426794.1:0-1248 GCF_001527695.2 Protobothrops mucrosquamatus | reverse complement strand
CTTTTTCCCATTCAGTAAAAGTTCAATAAGCACAAATCTTCCTTCTGTATCAAAATCTATTAACTTTGGCAGTAATTCTTTCTTAACATAAAGAACTATACCTGCTTTTTTCTTTGGTGCAGGGGCAATAAAATGTAGACCCAATTTAGAGTTAACCAAATATTTTTGATCTTTTGATGCAATATGCGTTTCTTGCAAACATATAATATCATTTTTGTATTGTTTCAAATAATGAAATATTTTCTTCCTTTTTTGTGGTGAGTTCAATCCATTAACATTTAAAGTCATTAACTTAGCCATCTTTCGGCTTTTGGAGCTTCTGGAGCATTCCTTGCAGGTCTGCCATGACAGATCTTTTGGATCTAGCCCCTCCCACTGGCTCTGAAGAAAACGAGTATGTTTGAGGCATAGATTCTTTTTGTTGTTCTCTTTCCCTTCATTTATACGCTGCACGTGTCATTCTCTTCTCTTTTGAATCAGCTTTTACCTCCATCAGTTGTTGACTCTGGGAATCTCCTGCAGGTAAAGATGTAGCTCCAGGCAATTCTACAATCAACTGTTCCACTACTTCTTCCATTCCTTTAGTTGGTGATATAGGAGATGAATCAGCTTTCAGAACCGTTAAATAAAAATCTTTGGCCTTCTGAACTGTATCAAGTTTGTAACGATTCCCAGCATAATTCAAAACTATTCCAACAGGTATCTCCCATCTAAAAAGCAGTTGTCACTTTTTTAACTCCTGGGCCAAAAAGGCAAATTCCTTTCTTTTTTTTAGGATTTTTGAAGGTATTTTTTTCAAAAGTATAACATCTTGAGCAGCAATCTGGAATCTCTGCTGATAAAAAGCTTGTATAATATCATTTCAGCGTGTTTTTCTGGAGAAGTAGACAACAACATCTCTAGGCAAATTTCTCTGACGTGCCACCCATGAGTTTACTCTATATGCTTTTTCGATTTCTCCATATATAATTTCAGGATCGGAGTCAAACACCAGGGCTAGGGCAGCTGCTATCTCCTCCTTCAGTTTCTCTTGTAAATTCTCTTTTAAGCCTTATGGCATGCTCCATTTCTCTATATTGTGACATTACAATATCATTTTGAACAATCTCCACACCTTCTTCTACTTTTTCTAATCTCTCCTCCATTCCCTCCATTTTCTCCACCACTTCATCCACATGTCCCTCTATACGATCCACATGAAATGCAAAACCTTGAAAAATTTGGGACATATTTTCACACAATTCATCA
>NW_015426793.1:0-1248 GCF_001527695.2 Protobothrops mucrosquamatus | reverse complement strand
TTCCTTCCTTCCTTCCTTCCTTCCTTCCTTCCTTCCTTCCTTCCTTCCTTCCTTCCTTCCTTCCAATGCAGTATTGCAGGCTAACTCTGATCACAGCCTGGAGTTTGATCCTGATTGACTCAAGGTTGACTCGGCCTTCCATCCTTCCAAGGTTGGTAAAATGAGGACCCAGATTGTTGGGGGGCAATAGGCTGACTTTGTAAATCACTTATAGAGTGCCATAAAGCTCTATGGAGTGGTACATAAATCTAAGTGCTATTGCTATTGCTAAAAGTGATGTCAATGAGTGTTTTAGTAATACAGATAGTCCTCAGTTTATGAGCCCAACAGTTCTGTTGCTAAGCAAAACAGCTGTTAAATGAATTTCGACCCATTTGATGACCCTATTGCCACAGTTGTTAAGTGAATCATAGAAATTGTTATGTTAATAACACGATTGTTAAGTGAATCTGACTTCCCTATTGATTTTGTTTGTTAGAAGGTTGTAAAAGGTGATCACATGACCCCAGGACATTGCAAGTGTCACAAATACATGCCAATTGCCAAGTGTCCAGATTTAATCACATGATCATGGAGATGCTACAACAGTTGTACAGTGTGAAAAACGGGCATAAGTCAATTTTTCAGAGCCGTTATAACTTCAAATGGTCACTAAATAAATGGTTATAAGTTGAGGACAACCTGTATATAGATAGATTTAGTGCATTCATGCAAAAATTGTGTTTTTCACTATGCTGGGTACGTATAATAGTAACATATAAAGTGTTGTATGGTCCACTTATATTGCCATGGCTCCTACATTTTGGGGGCATTAGGTTCGCTTTCCTATTTTTTTTTCATGATGACTTACTGTCAGAAACCTGAGAAATTAGCCAGCAATAACAGAATAACAGAATAACTAACCGAAGGGACCTTGGTTGTCCTGTAACCCAATCCCCCCCCCCGCTCAGGTAGGAAACCTTATACCAAAGCAAGTTGATGCTGTTTCATTTTTAAGAGACAATTTGATGTAAAAATTTACTAGCTTTGATGTTGATTAAAAATATAAGCCACAATTGAAATAAAAGTGAGAAATGGACAAGTGTTTCAACTTAGCAGTTTGTGTTCCTGTATGTGTAGGTAAATAGAAATAATGATGAGTTCAGCACTAATGGCCATTTAGATTGAAAGTGGGAATGCATTTAGTGGGACACTAAATGCTGCAAGGCCTATAACTCCCCATGTGTGTTTATCTTTTGAAGGCTGGAA
>NW_015426792.1:0-1248 GCF_001527695.2 Protobothrops mucrosquamatus | reverse complement strand
CAGACGTACCCACAGTGCGTGTGTCCTCACCCAGAGGTTGTAGTCTCTAGGTACCAGGGGGTCCCACTCGAGCTCCTGTGCTATCGGAGAATGGAGGCCACCACTTCTTCTTCTGAAGCCGCTGCACCTCCCCCATCCACCTTAATGTCTGCCGCTCCACCCAGTATGGAGGGTCCTGACATGCCCACATCTAAATCTAGGGGCAGGTCTTCAAACAAGACCTCCAAGAGGGCAGACAAACAAGCTAATCGGAGACACCAGACCCTAGAAAAGGAGTTTGCTAGAGCACAAAAGGCAGCTAGACTAGACCCCCCCCCAGGCGGAGGGATTAACATACACTCTGCCCTTGGGGCCTCCTGCCTTTTCCCCGAGGGGATGGACTATGGGAGAACCCTCTCATTCCCCCGTACCTCCTGCTCCGCGGTCACATTTCAGCCTTCCAGAGGCAACTTTCACTCCTACAGCTGCAGGCCTCCGACCTGCGGAGCCTGTCCCAATGCCTTCAGAGGAGCGCCTGACCTTCTTGATTGCGCAAGCAGTTGATAGCGCCTTGAACGCCAGGGCGATTCCGCCTAGACTTCCAATTGTCAGTCCCATCCCTACACAAGGTCAGGCTGAGGAGACTTATGACGCTCCTTCCTCACCATCAGGATCCTCGTACTCAGAGGGCCTATCCCTCCATGACCAGGGCACGGACCAGGGGCTTCCAATGTCTGAGGAGGAGGAGACTTCCCCTGATGCTCCGACATTCAGTGGAATGTTTAATCCTTCTGCTTTCGTCACCCTGCTCCGGAAGGTCGCATCCACAGCTCACCGGGGTTCTGAGCCTCCTTCAATGGTGGACACTGTTTCCCCGGATCCGGAGTTAGATCCCAATTTTATTGAGCCTGTGGCGGCTCAGCATCGCATTCCATGCCCCCCCATGTTCATGACCGCTATACAAAAACAATGGGCTTCCCCATCTTCCCTCCCTCTGCCTAGCGCGACGGATAAAAGACTTTATAACGTAGCTAAGGAGCTAGAAGAGGCATTGGAAGTACCGGCGGTGAATGAACCTTTAGGGCCCCTGGTATCTGCCACCGCCATTCCCGGAGACGTCTCGGAAGCCCTCAAAGCGGAGGACCGTAAGTCCGAACTCGCTTATCGTAAGTCCCATCAGGCGGCGGCCTGGGCGATTAGAGCGGCTTCCTCCGCTTCATTCTTTAATAGATCCGCCCATCGCTGGCTCAAACAGCTTCAGGCCCGGAC
>NW_015426791.1:0-1248 GCF_001527695.2 Protobothrops mucrosquamatus | reverse complement strand
CAATTTATTCCCTAAAAATGTCAAAGTGTGATCTGTCAGTTTTTATCAATCATGTCACAGAATATTGTTCTAAAAAGCAGTTTAAGAAACGGTCTGTCAGTGGGCAGTTTTTGGTTATGGAAGTTCTTGTCATTATATTCAGAACTGTTACTAATTCTAGTTGGTTCCATTCTCAGTTTGTGCCACGTCATTCTTTTAGCAGAGAAGAGCAATAAAGATGATTAGGGGACCGGAGGCTAAAACATATAAAGAACGGTTGCTGGAACTGGGTATATCTGTTTAATTAAAAGAAGGACTAAGGGTTACATGATATCAGTGTTCCAAAATCTCGAGTTGCCACAAAGAAGAGGGAGTCAAGCTATTCTCCAAAGCACCTGAAGGCAGACAAGAAGCAATGGATGGAAACTAATCAAGGAGAGAAGAAACCTAGAAATAAGGAGAAATTTAATCAGTGGAACAACTTGCCTGCAGAACTTGTGAATGCTCCAACACTGGAAGTTTTTAAGAGGAAATTCGACAACCATTTGTCTGAAATGGTGTAGGGTTTCCTGCCTGAGCAGGGGGTTGGATTAGAAGACCTCCAAGCTCCCTTCCAACTCTATTATTCTATTCTATTCTAGTCCACCGTATTCTCCATGTACTTATTATGGAGAGTATATCATTCACTAAAGTTGGATATCGTTCTGAATCATTTTGCAAAAATGGTTTATTGGGCAAATCTGCCAACAGAGATTCTCCCTAGTTCAGCTTTTCTTTTCTTTATATTCAAAATTATCTTAAAACATTTATCACTAAAAGATAAACCTGACTGGGAATTTGACGAGAAAAAAATGAAGTATCCAAATTGCCTTTAATGAGAGTCACAATGTTTTCAGTGGGTGCATTTTACCCTCAAAAACATCTCAGTAGTTCAAGCTCTCCCTCTGAACTACCAGGATGGTGGTTTTTTCACTGCAAGAAGCACAGGGAAGCCACCACAAAAGGAAAGGGAGATAGATCCTGTCCCTCTCAGGAGATAAAAGCAGCCAAATCTTAATGGAAAAGAGTAGGAGATAGTATAGGCATAAATACATTCATAAAAAGGAAAGGCCACAATGGTCAAGTAAAGGGGAGGAACTAAAGAAGCATCTCCTGATCCAAAGGAAAAGAGGAAATAACAAAAATGGCAGGCGATTATCAAGAAATAATAGCCATCCACAGAGCACGTGTTCTCAAGTTCTCTCATATTGACTTGAGTTTGAAAAGTAC
>NW_015426790.1:0-1248 GCF_001527695.2 Protobothrops mucrosquamatus | reverse complement strand
CACTGAGTTTTCTACCCTACCCTATCTATGTTTCCTGGTAAAATACATGGGAAAATGCTATTTGGGAAAATTCCACTAAGGGTTAGGGTTAGGTCATCATGAAATCGGATAGCAAAATGGACATCGGCAACAAACCCGGAGTGCTTGGGAATGGTTAGGAGGGCACTGACATTTCTACGGTGTCCTATCTATGTTTCCTGGTAAAATACATGGGAAAATCCTATTTGGGAAAATTCTACTTAGGGTTAGGGTTAGGTCACCATGAACTCATAGAGCAAAATAGAGATTGCCAACAAACCCGGAGTGCTTGGGAATGGTAAGGAGGGTAATGGCTTTTCTACCCTTCCCTATCTATGTTTCCTGGTAAAATACATGGGAAAATATTATTTGGGAAAATTCCACTTAGGGTTAGGGTTAGGTTAATATGAACCCGGAGAGCCAAATGGACATTGCCAAAATACTGGGGATACTTTGGAATCGTTAGGAGGACACTGATCTTTCTAGGCTGTCCTGTCTATGTTTCCTAGTAAAATAAATGGGAAAATCCTATTTGGGAAAATTCCACTTAGGGTTAGGGTTAGGTTAGTATGAACTCATAGAGCAAAATGGGCATCGCAAACAAATTCGTGATTCTTGGGAATGGTAAGGAGGGCACTGAATTTTCTATGTTTCCTGGTAAAATATATGGAAAAATGCTATTTGGGAAAATTCCACTTAGGGTTAGGGTTAGGTCATCATGAAATCGGATAGCAAAATGGATATCGTCAACAAACCCGAAATGCTTGGCAATGTTTAGGAGGGTACTGAGTTTTCTACTCTGTCCTATCTATGTTTCCTGGTAAAATACATGGGAAAATGCTATTTGGGAAAATTCCACTTAGGGTTAGGGTTAGGTTAGTATGAACCCGGAGAGCCAAATGGACATTGCCAACAAAGTTGGAGTTCTTGGGAATGGTAAGGAGGACCCTGACTTTTCTAGGCTTTCCTGTCTATGTTTCCTACTAAAATACATGGTAAAATCCTATTTGGGAAAATTCCACTTAGGGTTCGGGTTAGGTCACCATGAACATGGAGAGGAATATGGACATTGCAAACAATCTCGGAAGGCTTGGGTATGGTTAGGAAGGCACTGACATTTGTAGTCTGCCCTATTTATGTTTCCTGGTACAATACATGGGAAAATCCTATTTGGGATAATTCCACTTAGGGTTAAGGTTAGGTCACCATGAACTCGGAGAGGAAAATGGA
>NW_015426789.1:0-1248 GCF_001527695.2 Protobothrops mucrosquamatus | reverse complement strand
ACTTTAAGCGAAGGAATTCCTAAAATGTTGGATTCATGAAAACTGTATGTCTACTTATTAGAACTGTATAAATTGTTCAGTGATGCTCAGATGATCATGGCAGGACTTGACATGACTGCTTCTGCTTTGGATCCAGAGGGGCATTTCCCTCACGAACAAAAGGTGCAATGATTTGCATCGCCCTATTATTCTTATAGTGGACTGAGTTGCCATTCAGTTTTGCCCTCATATAACATTCAAAGGTCAAAGAGTTGTAGTAATTTAATTTTAAAAAGTAGTCTAGATGCTAGAGATTGAGGTTGAGATTAGAGCTATAATTACAACATCTACATAGTGGTTTCTTTTTTAGATGCAAAATGGCCAGTCAGAGGTCTTTTAAAAGAAACCGTACAATATAGAAAAAAGATTCTGTATTGTAATTCCAAATTAGGGAATTGTAGAGTGAGATATTTTTATAGAATGAGATTTATTTTTTCATGGACCCCATTCGACAATCCTACATTCACAGGGTTCACAACTGAGTTGTGCCATCACTTGGTTTCTTCATAGTTGCTTGTATTAGGGATCTAAAGGCAACTTGAAGGACAATTCAGAGATGAAATAGAAAATGTCTAGCCAAAAGTATTCAATGGGAGCTACTATAGTTAAGAATGTGGAAAAAGAGTGTAGCAATTATTCCCATATAAGAATACAGAAAAACCTCAATGTAGATTGCTAATAAAGATATTCTGTCAATGACATCAAACATAATAGTCAAGTAATTCATACAATGTTTCTCAAAAGAATCATGCGGAATATTTGGGGAAGACAGAATTTTGATGTATACAGTATATCATAAGAAGTAACTGTAAATTTTCCTAGTTTTCCTTTAAGTTCTAATCAAAAATAATTTTTAAGAAGTACATGATACCTTGAATTGGAATCCTTTGGATAAGTTGATGAATCAGTAGGAAACATTCTCTGAGTTGGATCTGGACAATCTCCCAGGCGCACAAGCTGTATTTCTTATCCTTCAGGAAATCGTTCAGCCCTTGAAAATGCCTCTTCACTCTTAATCTGGTGAGCTGCAGTTTCTGATCCCTTGGAGATATGGCACCACCTCCTAACTCTGCATTTTGGCATGTTTCCAGTTTCTTAATCTGCTCGTCCAATCCAGTATGGAATTGCCTTAGGGAATTCTCATCCCAAAACAGTTCGGCATCAACTTGCTTAAAGAGGAGGTCTGTCTGTTGGAGCATTTCCTGTACT
>NW_015426788.1:0-1248 GCF_001527695.2 Protobothrops mucrosquamatus | reverse complement strand
GGGGCCGCCGAGAAAGAAAACGGCGAGCGGCCCGCGGCTGTCTTCTCCCCCTCCCGGAAAACTCACCAGGGAGGGGGCAGATCCTCCAGCTCCTCGGGGGTCTCCCCTCTGGCTCCTTCGGGGGTCTCCGAAGCCCCCCCTCTACCCTTCTTCCACTCCATTTGTGTGGAGCTAAAGGGCAGCGTCCATCTTGCAGACAGAACGGTACTACTTAGTTCATTCGTTTGAGGCAGGACTAGAACTCACTGCCTCCTAGTTTCTAGTCTGGTGCCTTAACCACTAGACCAGGGGTAGGCCATCTTGGCTCTTTTATGACTCGGGGACTTCAACTCCCAGAATTCCTGAGCCAGCCGTGCTGAGGGGAAAGGGAGAGGTTTCCAAGCTGAGCCAGGCTGGCTGAGGAATTCTGGGAGTTGAAGTCCACGAGTCATGAAGGGGCCATAGTTCCCCCATGCTGGCTCAGGAATTCTGGGAGTTGAAGTCCACCAGTCATGAGGGGGCCATAGCTCAGGAATTCTGGGAGTTGAAGTCCACGAGTCATAAAAGAGCCAAGGTGGCCTACCCCTGCCCTAGACCAAATTGGTTTTTCAAAGCAAGTCCTGCCCCCCCCAGGAACTCCCCCCCCCAACCTGAGCAACGAGAAGGCAGTGTGTCCCCCACCCCGCAAAGCAACCCCAGGCCCCATCTCACCTATGACGGCGAAGATGAGGGTGTTGGTGAAATGGCGGTAGAGAGAGAGCTTCACCAGATTTCTTCGCAGCTTCAGCAGCTTCATGGTCTGCACCAGGCTGATCAGGATGTGCCAGGGGTCAAGGAGAACAGCGTGGCAGTGGGGTGGGGGTGGGTGGGAATGGGGGAAGAGTCTGAGACGGGGTCCCTGTCCAGAGATGGGAAACCTGGGCGCTTCTCCAGAGAGCAGAATTTTGCAACTTGGTGGTTAAAAACCAAACTGGCCTGGGGCCCATCAGGGAAGGTTTGCACCCAGAACTGGAAATGGGCAACCTCCACTGTTGTGACTCTGTGGCCCCCCAAACCCTCTACAGCAGAGGTGGGGAACTATGGCCCCTTTATGACCTGTGGACTTCAACTCCCAGAATTCCTGAGCTAGCATACCATGGCATTCTGGGAGTTGAAGTCTTTGTGGCAGCCCCTCAAATACTGGAATGCTGCTATCATGTCTCCCCCATTTCTTATTTTCTTTAGACTACTAGCCAAATCCTGCAGCCGTTCTTCGTGTGTTTTAGTCTC
>NW_015426787.1:0-1248 GCF_001527695.2 Protobothrops mucrosquamatus | reverse complement strand
CAGCTTCTCACTATCCAGGCGTTTCTGCAAAGCGGGAGGGGTCGAGGGAGGGGGGCGGTTGGTGGGAAAAGAAAAGATGGAGCAGCAGCCAAGGATTTATAAAGCAAGCGGCGGAGTCCTGCAGCTCAGAGGCGACACGGGGGGAGGGAATCGGAGCTAACCGAGGAAGGAGGCTGCTGTTTCTGCTGCCGCCGCCGCCGCCAGCTGGGGCATAATACGGTAAATAAATACGAGCATGGGGATCCGCGTGTGAACGAAGCCCCCCTCCCCCTCCCCTTTTGCTTTCGCTCCCGAGCCGGTGCTTTTTTTTTCTTGAAATTTCCCTCTTAAAATGAAGGTGCGCGTTATACGCCTGTGCGTGTTATATGCCGATAAATACGGTAATCTTTGTTGTTCATCTCTGCACTCTTTCTAGAATCTTAACATCTTTTTTTACAACGTGGCAATCAGAATTGCTAACACAAAAAACTATAGAATGAAATTAAAGAAATTATTAAAGATGGATGTGAAAAGAGACTACCAGAGATCAAAAAACAGAAGAAAGTAAATTGGATATCAGAAAAGGGTGGAAATTGCGAAGAAAAGCCAAAGCAAAAAAACCCGAAACCCCTCAGGAAGGCACTTAAAGAATTTCATGAGAAAAGAAACAATATTAGAATGTGATCAGTAAAGTCACTGAAGATCGAAACAGATATAGATAAACAGGAAAAATCTTCCTTTCTTCTGTGAGTTATTTGGAGTCAGGTCCATTGAAATTTATTGATTGTTTAAAAAATATAGCTGAACTCAGAAGTAAATTCCAATTTTGAACAGATGTGTTAAAGACTGACAATGAACAGATAGAACAGATAGTAGAAAATCAGGCAATGATGGAAAGAATATATTGAAATTCTGTACAACAGAGAGGTCAACATTCAAAATAACATAGGTATTCTCTATTTACAAGAACATCTAATACTAGAAGATGAAGTTGGATCAGCACTCTGAGCATTTCTGTATCAGAAGGATACAAGAATTGACAGAATATCTACAAAAATATGGCACGCAATAGAAAAGTTAGTAAAGGTTCTAATCAAACTGTGCCAGCAGATCTGGAGAAAAACACTGCTAACAGATTATAAAAGGTCAATTGATACAGAAATACCAACGAAAAGAGACTTAACAGAGTGTGCATACATAGTCTGTGATCTAGGCAGTTTAAAAATGTCCAAAAACCAATTTTCTAAGTAAAAAATACTCATCTTTGCA
>NW_015426786.1:0-1248 GCF_001527695.2 Protobothrops mucrosquamatus | reverse complement strand
CTTCAATGTCTTAATAACAGAGAACATCTGTGACAAAAAAAGAAAACATTTTGGGCTATCTACAAAGCGAGAATTATAAACTTTAGAAAAAAATGACCTTTCTGGATTATAAATACCTACTCAATTGTGACTAAAGCTGTTTGCAGAGAAAGGAAAACCCTGATTTTTGGCTATCATGGAAAATCAGAGATCTGCAGAAAGAATATACCAAGAAAAAAACAAACACTTTCCAGGAGGAGATGTATGCTATGTTGCAACTAATTCAAACAACACTGATCGCAAACCACGAAGAAATTAAAAATAACTTTGAAAATATAAATGAATACATCTCCAATTTAACTTTACAACAGAAAAACTCTCAAAAAATAAAAATAGAGAGCGAGCAGATAAAACAGACAACTGAATGTAAACCAGAGGAAAGAGACTCAAAGATGGAACCTAACAATAGAAGGAAGTATGACTTAACCCAGGTGGAAAAAAAATTGCAGGAAATATTGGATATGGAAAAGATAACTTATACTCTAAGATCACAAAATAAGTCTGAGGACAAGAAAAAAGATTCAACAAAATGCATTACAGAGCTGTCAGGAGAACTATGAGAACTTGACAGACAAAAAATGATAAGAGAAATTAAGAGAGAAAGAAAGGAAAAGATTTTCAATGAATATGAAGGGGTGAAAGCTTCCCATAAAAACATCTTACTTGATATGCCTTTTGTACCTACAACAACATCTACAAGACTATGGGAAGACTCTTTGATTCAGTGGATCATATTGATCAGGAAAGATGTTTGGCAAAAAAAAAAAGGCTAAAGGGATAGAATCAAGGGGGATAGAATCAAGATCACGTGAAGTGTTAATACCACTTTACAATGCCTTGGTAAGGCCACACTTGGAATACTGCATCCAGTTTTGGTCACCGCGGTGTAAAAAAGATGTTGAGACTTTAGAAAGAGTACAGAGAAGAGCAACAAAGATGATTAGGGGACTGGAGGCTAAAGCATATAAGGAACGGCTGCTGGAATTGGGTATGTCTAGTTTAATGAAGAAAAGGACGAGGGGGGACATGATAGCAGTGTTCCAATATCTCAGGGGTTGCCATAAAGAAGAGGGAGTCAAGCTATTCTCCAAAGCGCCTGAAGGCAGGACAAGAAGCAACGGGTGGAAACTAATCAAGGAGAGAAGCAATCTAGAACTAAGGAGAAACTTCCTGACAGTGAGAACAATTAACCAGTGGAACAACCTGCCT
>NW_015426785.1:0-1248 GCF_001527695.2 Protobothrops mucrosquamatus | reverse complement strand
TCTCGGAGAAAAGGTGGCGGAACTCAAACCTGGCCACGCCCTCATCAAACCCTAGGACCGCCCCTTTAGAGAACAGGAATGCAAGTAAAATTTGGGAGGGGCTATTTCTGGTGTGGGAGGGGCTATTTCCGGTGCGGCCGGCCCGGAAAAAGGTGCCGGAACGCGGTTCCGCCGCGTTCCGGCTGAAAAAAAGCCCTGTTATGATTCTTGTTTATATTTGACAGCTTTTTGGTTTTATGAATGATGTGGAAAAATGTTAATATGTTCCTCTTGAGAGCATGCTGGTCTCAGCTGGGAACCTGGCAAATCAATTGTGCATCAGGTTTTTTCTTCCTATTAGTCAAGATAGGCTACAGGAATCAAAGAGATTCATTAACAGGATTAATAACCAAAGGTTATTAACAAGGGGTTAGGAAAAGAAGTATGGATTAAAGATGTGGATATGATGCTAAATTATATTCTGAAAATTTAGAACCTATTGAAGCATAAGGAACTTTAGATTTTTCATGCATGGGGAAACAGCTATGAAGAGTGTTTGACTTTGTGTTCAGAGGCAGGTTATCTCATTGTGCCAGCTGTTAAAAACAAATAAATCTTAAATCATATACTGAAAGATTTAGATGGTTAGTATTGGACACTATTGTAAAAAGAAGGATGAACTTTATACAGTTCCATCTTATTTGGCAAATCAATGCATTATGTTTTGGAAATTGTTTAAGAAGTCTTTATAAAGTTTATTATAAACTTCCTAATGATAATAAATACTGTAGTAAGATTCAGATTGCAATGCTATATGCTCGATTGCTTAGAAGTAACTCCTTTCAACTGAATATAATCTATTACCAAAGAGAAGTAAAATAGCTATGTTGGACATAAAGAGTAGCATGAAATGAAATGAATATGAAAGCTAAATAGTAAGTAACGGACTAGGTCTGCAAGTTAGCAAATCTTTTCACATACAGTAAGTTGGCAATTTGTTAGCAGGTGAGATCCCTGCATATTTCTTAATGCTTACATATTAGCTTTAAGTCAAATTATTCAATTTGGGATAAAATTTTCTCCAAATGAACTAGAAAATATTCCATTCTTCAAATTAGAATAGAATAGAGCTGGAAGGGACCTTGGAGGTCTTCTAGTCCAGCCAGCCCCCCGCTCAAGCAGGAGAACCTATACCATCTGTGACTGTCCAGTCACTTCTTAAAAATCTCTAGTGATAGAGCACCAACGATTTCTGAAGGCAAGGTGTCC
>NW_015426784.1:0-1248 GCF_001527695.2 Protobothrops mucrosquamatus | reverse complement strand
AGGAAGGAAGGAAGGAAGGAAGGAAGGAAGGAAGGAAGGAAGGAAGGAAGGAAGGAATAGAGAAATATTATCAAATCCTTCCCAAGAACCTGGGAGAGGCAAATATTATTGCTATTATTATAATTGGTTGGGAAGGAAGGAAGGAAGGAAGGAAGGAATAGAGAAGGAAGGAAGGAATAGAGGAATATTATCAAATCCTTCCCAAGAACCTGGGAGAGGCAGATATTATTGCTATTATTATAGTTGGTTGGGAAGGAAGGAAGGAAGGAATAGAGAAGGAAGGAAGGAATAGAGGAATATTATCAAATCCTTCCCAAGAACCTGGGAGAGGAAGATATTATTGCTATTATTATAGTTGGTTGGGAAGGAAGGAAGGGAGGGAGGGAGGGAGGCTTGCTCTATTTATCTGTTCTTTCTTCCTTTATTTCATGTTGAGTTTTAAAAAATTATTTTGCCTTTTATTTGAGGCCGGGCTGTATAACAAAATAGCTTTCTAAAAATCAGGCTGCTCTTTGTAGATGCCTCTTCTGCTAGTGTAACAATCCCAAGGAAAGCCGTGTAAATTCTCTCCTTGCGAGAGTCGGTATCTTTCATTTCTTAAAAAGACTGTTTGCTTTGGAAACAAACGGGGCGAGCAGGAAGAGTGCCTGGCCACCTCTGTAGGCTGTAGTAGTGTTTACATTTGTTTGGATGGTGCCACCAATTCCCTTCCTTCTCCCTACCCCAACAGTCCAACCCTCTTATTTTCTTAGCTTTTAAATTTTTTCTTCCAATTCTTTCGTTCTAGTTCATCAAACAAGCTGGCTTTCTTGATCCAATGGAGATGGTTCCCAAGCCAGTTCGTTCTTCCTCTCTTTTTAAAAACCATTATTATTATTAAATGGCTTTTTTCTTCCTCAAATGGATTTTTTAAAAAAAAAAAAATCACTGGCTATCAGACCTGAAGAACTGGCACCTTTGCTGTCACTTTGATCCTAACCTCTCAGGTAAAACTCTTGAGGGAAAGTAACAAAAATGTGGTTCATAAAATGTATCTACATCAAAGGAGGACCCGTCCATCAGCAAGACATTGCTGTATAAAGGTATTAATGATGCCCTAACTTCTATCAATTAATATTCATCCTTAACGTTTCTGCTTTCCTCCCTTTTCCCCATACATTTTTATAACATCATTTCCCCACACTTGCTAAACGTGTGTTTCACAGACAGCCGTGAGTCCATTTTTCATATTTTTCTCTTCTTGACATC
>NW_015426783.1:0-1249 GCF_001527695.2 Protobothrops mucrosquamatus | reverse complement strand
ATATATATATATATATATATATATATATATATATATATATATATATATATATATATTCAATAAGTAGACAAAAATGCCAAATCCAGTCTGAACATCTGGCTGACTGTGCAATGATCAACAACAACAACAACAACAACAACAACAATAATAATAATAATAATAATAATAATAATAATAAATAATAAATAATTTGCTATCATTATATAGCAAATATGTACAGTGCTTTAACATAGATACACCTATTTTCCAAACTGGGATTTCTAATCCAGATTATACCTAATGGACAGAAAAAATAGTTCACATCTGTTTAATGTGTACAAAAATAATTTGTTGTATATGGACTTTAGAAATAACTGGTCAGATTATTTTTTAGTAGTTTTAGCGGTAGTTCATCAGACTGGAAGAGAACCCCTCAGAACATTTGTTCCATTATAATGTGACAAATGAACAAAACAGATTTTTTAATAATAAATATCACTGTCTACAAACCTAGTGTAATCCATTTCCACAAATGTAAATAGGGTGAAAAGTTTGGAAAAAGACTTCTAACTCTTAACTTATAGATATATTTTTACATACTTGCATAAAAATCAGTACCAGGTGAAATACTCAAACTATAATGGAAAACTATGGTGAAATATGCACCATGATTATTTCTCTGAATTTGCTTCTGATGAATTTATTTCCCTATCTAAGCTACTATAGACAAATATTTGTAGGGCAGCCCTTTGATAAACTAATAACAAATAAGAGCTGGAATTAGATTTAATGTTTGGAGAAAGTGAAGGGATAGTCCAATTTTTCCCTGAGAACCAGATGGTATTATTATTTTTTAATTAGAGATAGGACCTTTTCATGCATGGCTGATTTTTTTCCCCCACTTTGCCTTTTCTAAAGACCTAGTTAATTATGTAAACAAAGACTCCACCTATTTTCTTTTTTTAGCAGGAGGAATAATTGCTGTTCTTTCTTAAGGTTACCCAAATGTTGTAGCTAAATGTCAGGGTTCTCATATGCAGTTCTCATATGCAGCTCTGTCTTTACTTACCGTAGAATAATGTTTCTTTGTGTACATGTAGTCCTCAACTATAATTTAGTGACTGTTCAAAGTTACAGTGGCACTGAAAGAAGTGACTTATGACTGTTTTTCATACTTACGACTATTGCAACATCCCCATGGTCACATGATCAAAATTCAGATGCTTGGCAACTGATTCATATTTAGTGTCCCAGAGTCATGTGATCACTT
>NW_015426782.1:0-1249 GCF_001527695.2 Protobothrops mucrosquamatus | reverse complement strand
TTTGGCTACAATATATAAATGGAACAATGGGAGAATGTATGGTTGAAAGGACTGCAATGTTATAATCTTAAAGAGAATTTTATAAAATGATGTATTATTGGTATGTCACCAGAGAAATTACCTAGAATATATAAAGGCACTTCAAATATACGTTGGAAATGTTCAAATAAAAGCAACAAGAAGGGACATCTTATCATGATTGATGTATACAGGGCTTTTTTTTTTGTCATACAATGCCCAGAACGGAGTTCCGGCACCTTTTTGGGATGGAACCTTGTAGGGTAGGCAGGGCGGGTTGTATAACGTGTGTGAGTTCCGGCACCTTTTTTTTATAGAAAAAAAGCACTGACTTTAAGCATACAGAATATAAGCTGTACAGCATTGTTTCCACATGGCATCATCACATTTATTTTTTTACAAAAAAAGCACTGGATGTATAAGTAAAAAAGCCAGAAAGTTTTGGATTCTAATTCATACACTAATTCAGAAGATTTTAAAAATTAATACACAGTTAACGCCAGAGGCTTTTCTTTAGGGACTGGTGGAAAAACTGATGGAAAAAAAAGTCATGGAACTTTGTTTTTATACATGAAAATGCAATAAGATTAATATATGCACAACAGTGGAAAGATTCAACACTATCCTCAATGGATGAATGGATTGTAACGATGTAGGAATTGGCTAATACAGTCAAGTGTGACTTCTTTGATTCAAGAAAAGACATTTTCTATGTTTATTGCTCACTGGAAAACATTTATAGATATTTTTTTTGCATGAAACAGAAAAAAACAAACTTCTGATTGATGGATTTAATGATTTCAAAAGGAGATTATAGAAAAAAGTGAGTTATGTTGTAGCCATAGAATAAGAATAAATTTAGACTTATGACTGCAGTAAAGAAAATTCAAAACTGCTACTTTACATTTTCTTTTTCTTTTTCCTGCACTTTTGACTTCATCGTTTTTCTTTCTTACTTTTATTCTATATAAATTTCTGTTAGTTTTTATCTTTCTTATAAAAACTTTTAATAAAAATTATATATACATACATACACCATCGCTGACTATAGGGGGCGAAACTTTGGCCCCCTCGGAGAGGGCGCGCAACTTGGGAGTCCTCCTGGATTCGCGGCTGGCACTGGATGACCATTTGTCGGCCGTGACCAGGGGGGCGTTTTATCAGGTTCGCCTGATCCACCAGTTGCGGCCTTTTCTGGACCGGGACGCTCTGCGCACAGTCACTCATGCCC
>NW_015426781.1:0-1249 GCF_001527695.2 Protobothrops mucrosquamatus | reverse complement strand
ATATACTATAATTTGGAATACACAATAATAAAGATCTTTAACAAAACTATAAGAAACAAACAGTCCCTTCTCAAATCTGAACTTGAGAAGAAAATGCCAAATATTCACCTGACACCAAAAGTCGTGGTAATTTTGGCATCAGTTTGATCCCCATGGCAAAGGCCTTAAGCCAGGGCTGTCAAACTGGCAGCCTGAGGGCCGGATGCGTCACGAGCAGGCCAGTCCACCCTGGCTCCACAAAGGCAAAAAAAGTCACAATACGTCACAATACATCATGTGACACGATCGAGTTTGACACCCATGCCTTAAACCTTTAAGAGTCTTGAACATTATTGCATCATTAAGTATAGGAATCAGTAACAAACAGCCAACCAGTACAGTTCTTTTTGGTTCAGTGTTGTAAAATTTCTGTTGCATTCTCTGTTACAATTTCTGAGTTCTCCTCAAGGGCAGACCCATGTGGGTCATGTTACCAATAGTTAAGTGCCATCCAGTTGACTTCTGATGATTCTATACACCAGTGGTTCTCAGCCTTCCTAATGCCGCGACCCTTTAATACAGTTCCTCATGTTGTGGTGACCCCCAACCCCCCAATCCAGCTGGCCGGGGGGTATCAAAAACTTGACCAAAAAAAAAAAAAGAGGAAAAAATGGGAAAGTATAGATAGTCCTCGACTTACAACAATTCGCTTAGTGACTGTTTGAAGTTACAACAACACTGAAAAAGCGAATTATGATCATTTTTCACACTTATGATTGGTGCAGCATCCCCAGGGTCATGTGATTTACATTCGGATGCTTGACAACTGATTCATACTTATGACATTCACAGTGTCCCAGGGTCACGTGATCAATGGCCAGGAGGTGTGGCCAGCTGATCACTCAGGTTGCAGAGTGCCTGTGGGGGGGGGAATCTGTGGGTCTCTGGGATGGGACTGGGGTGGGTGCCTGCCTTCCTTCCCTCCCTTCTCTCCCCTTGTCCCTTCCTTCCTTCTTTCCTTCCTTTTCTTCCCCTCCCTCTTAGTCTCTTCCTCCTTCCCTCCCTCTCTCCCCTTGTCCCTTCCTTCCTTCCTTCCTTCCCTCTTTGTCCCTTCCTCCCTTCCCTCCCTTCCATTGTTCCTTCCTTCCTTCCCTCTCTCCCATTGTCCCTTCCTTCCTTCTTTCCTTCCTTTCCTTCCCCTCCCTCTTAGTCTCTTCCTCCTTCCCTCCCTCTCTCCCATTGTCCCTTCCTTCCTTCTTTCTTTCCTTTC
>NW_015426780.1:0-1249 GCF_001527695.2 Protobothrops mucrosquamatus | reverse complement strand
TTCCTTAGAGGTTCCCAGGAAGAAAACAGAGAAATATCAAGTGGCAGATCCCACCCAATTCTAGCACTGGGAGAGACTCTTAACGACATGAGTTTGACTGTTGTGTACCCTGTAAATAAACTAAAAGGGGAGATTTGAGTGTGAAGCAGTGACTGTCCCAAAAATGAGGAGAATACCTTCTCAATGGCTCACTTTCCTCGGAAGGTGCCCCATGGAGGGGAGCCCAATGAAAGAATGACAGAATAAGAGAGTTGGAAGGGACCTCGGAGGTCTTCTAGTCCAACCCTTTGGTCAAGGAGGAGACCCTTACAGAACGATAGAATGACAGAGTTGGAAGGGGCCGTGGAGATCTTCTCATCCAACACCCTGCTCAGGCAGGAGACCCTTACAGAACGTTAGAATGACAGAGTTGGAAGGGACCGTGGAGATCTTCTCATCCAACACCCTGCTCAGGCAGGAGACCCTATGCCATCTCAGACAGGGGGCTGCCCAGTATCTTCTTGAAAGCCTCCAGAGATGGGAGCACCCACCACTTTCGGTGGCAATCAGTTCCACTGGTTAATGGAGGCTTTCAAGAAGAGACTGAACAGCCCCGTCTGAAATGGCATAGGGTCTCCTGCTTGACCAAGGAGTTGGATGGGAAGATCTCCATGGTCCCTTCCAACTCTGTCATTCTAACATTCTGTAAGGCTCTCCTGCTTAAGCAGGGAGTTGGACTAGAAGATCTCCACAGTCCCTTCCAACTCTGAAATGGTAGAGGGTCTCCTGCTCGAGCAGGGGGTTGACTGAATTCCCCTCGCCTGGGCACCTAGTATCAAAGCACAATTCCCTCATCCAGTTGGCAGTCACAGATCACATTCCCCAATTGGCTTGAAGCGCGGGCTTCCTCTCCAGCTCTCCAGCCCACCAATTCTTTACCATCTCTGAGTTCAATAACCTTGATTCTCATGCTAGGTTTAGTGTTGTTATGTCTAGCTGGCCTCTCATTCACATCCCCCCCTCCCAGCATCATCTAACTCGAAAAGTGAAATGGAAAAAGATGGCTACATTATTTCTTCTTCTTCTTCTTCTTCTTCTTCTTCTTCTTCTTCTTCTTCTTCTTCTTCTTCTTCTTCTTCTTCTTCTTCTTCTTCTTCTTCTTCTTCTTCTTCTTCTTCTTCTTCTTCTTCTTCTTCTTCTTCTTCTTCTTCTTCTTCTTCTTCTTCTTCTTCTTCTTCTTCTTCTTCTTCTCCTCCTCCTCCTCCTCCTC
>NW_015426779.1:0-1249 GCF_001527695.2 Protobothrops mucrosquamatus | reverse complement strand
TGGCTCAGCTTGGAAACCTCCCCCTTTCCCCTCAGCATGGCTGGCTCAGGGATTCTGGGAGTTGAAGTCCACGAGTCATAAAAGAGCCAAGGTTCCCCACCCCTGCCCTATATCAGGGGTTCTCAACCTTGGCAACTTAAAACTTGTGGACTTCAACTCCCAGAATTCCTGAGCCGGCATGGCTCAGCTTGGAAACCTCTCCCTTTCCCCTCAGCATGGCTGGCTCAGGAATTCTGGGAGTTGAAGTCCACGAGTCATAAAAGAGCCAAGGTGGCCTACCCCTGGCTAATAGGAACGGGGCGGGAGCTCCTCTAACCTCATCTCAGCCCGATTTTTCAGACTGACCCCAACAACAATCGCTCGCCCCTCCCTTCCCAGCATTATATGCGTGTTTCGAAAGCAGCCTTCGTTTTCTTCAGAAACTGCTGCAGATTTTCCCCTTTCCTAACTGTAGTCGCAGACTGAACTTAGAAGTGCAAGAGTTGTACTGCTATTCTAATTTTCATATCTCTAAGTTCTCCTCCCACAGAGCATCCGGCGCGACGACTCCGCTTCTTCCGGCGGAAAAGATGGCGTCGGGCCGTGCGGTGCCGAGCGACTTGCTCCCGCTGGTGCTCGGCTTCTTGCGGGAGAACCATTTCGATAAGGCGGCGCGGGCTTTTGGGAAAGCGGCTGGAGTGGTGAGGCCAACGTGGCGGGCACGCGTGTGCGTGGCCCTCCTGGAAGGGCATCTTCCAACGTGACTGCAGGGCAGGGAATCCCCGCCGCAGCTTCGGAAGTGCCCTGGGCTATCCGAGTTGGCGGGCAGGACCGGCCACGTGGATGTCGGCAGGGCAGGTGTTCCCATTGGGGAGGGCGGAAGAAGGGAGCCTGGAAGAGATTGTCCAGGCGGATTGCAGCCTTTCAGGAAGCTCAGATGAAACCTTATGGAAATAGTATTGCCGCACGTGGCATTTAAAGGAAACGCTGCTACTCAGCCTATAAGCTACTTGGAGGGAAATTCCTCTGGGTTTAGAGCAGGGGTTCTCAACCTTGGCAATTTTAAGACTTGTGGACTTCAACTCCCAGAATTCCTGAGCCAGCTGATACTGATACTGATGCTTTTAATTTAGTAAACCGAACAAATTATAAATGTGATCTGTTTAGAAGCATTTTATGAGTGCTTGAAAAACTGGTGGCCTTCATTATTTGATTGTCAAATGCACTACAGGTAGTCCTCAACTTACCATCACAATTGAGCCCAAAATTT
>NW_015426778.1:0-1249 GCF_001527695.2 Protobothrops mucrosquamatus | reverse complement strand
GTTCCCCCATGCTGGCTCAGGAATTCTGGGAGTTGAAGTCCACGAGTCATGAAGAGGCCAGTTCCCCCATGCTGGCTCAGGAATTCTGGGAGTTGAAGTCCACGAGTCATGAAGGGGCCATAGTTTCCCCATGCTGGCTCAGGAATTCTGGGAGTTGAAGTCCACGAGTCATAAAAGAGCCAAGGTTGCCTACCCCTGCCCTGGGGTCATTACCATCAATTTAAGAATTACTGGACTAAAGGCGAGTGACAGGGGAGGGGGGGAGAGGCAGGGATGAGAACAGCCATCGGATCATCATGTTTTTCCTTTCATCAAGGAAAACATACAGCATCTGCTGCGGTCAAAGGTGCTGATGCTGAACAGCAAAGATGATTAGATAAAGTGGCCTTAGCAAGCAGTGCCACGCCAGGTGACAGGATGCCAGAGAACAGCATATGAGAATGCAAAGCAAATACTATATGCATATTATCTCCTGAAGCCCCCAGTTGTCTCTCACAAATCCAATACTATTAGAATCGGCCTTTCTATGGTTTTTTATTATTTTTTTTTGCAAACTTGGTCTCCAAATTATATTTTGAAGGGTTCTGGAACAAAGGGAAACTGTTTAGTTTAACTCACGGGTGTCAAATTCGCGACGTCATGTGACGATGTATCGCAACTTTTTCCCCATTGCCGGCAATGGGGTGGGCACGGTTTTGGCGTGACACAGCCGGCCCACGGGCCGGCAGTTTGACGCCCCTGGTCTAACTGTTGCTTTCTTGCTTTTTGTAATCAGCTTTTGCACCAGAGCAATTTCCTGCAAGTGTGGGAAACGTGTACCTGGATGGGATGTACTGAAGGAGGGAATAAGGGAGTGTACAGGATTGATTGATTGATGTCTTCCTTATGATGTAATGGCTCTGTTGTCTGATTTTCATTGGCTAACAAAGTTTATAAAACAATGCTACCAATTTTCTAATGCGTGGCACTTCCGGATGTAACTCTGCCAGCGTTCCAGATTGTCAGCCACCTAGCTGCTTAATTTGATCAAATAAAGTGCTGCTTGATCACGAGGTCTCCGCTTGGGTTATCCGATTAGATTGATATGGTATCTCAAGTTTAAGTAAGGGACTGGGACTCTTACATTTCCTCTACAAAAAATTTCTATTTTTTTTAAAAAAATATTTCCTCTCCGGATCAAACCTTAAACTGCCACAATGAGGCCACTCTCTTTTAATTTCCATTTTACTCTTTGGCATAGAAATTTTTT
>NW_015426777.1:0-1249 GCF_001527695.2 Protobothrops mucrosquamatus | reverse complement strand
ACTTGGTCGTTTTCTTGCAGACGTTTCATTATCCAAACTAGCTAACATCATCAGTGCTAGAAGAGAGTGGGGTGTGCACTGATGATGTTACCTAGCTGGGTCATGAAACATCTGCAAGAAAACGACCAAGGGCAGAGAGCACCAAGGACCCCACAGTCGTCCGTCGTCCTCCTCCTCTTCCTCTCTGCAAATCCCACTCCCTTCTAGCACTGATGATGTTACCCACTGATGTTGGGTAATGAAACATCTGCAAGAAAACAAGCAAGCTCACAGAGTGCCTAGGACTCCATAGTCCGTCCTTCCTTCCTTCCTTCCTTCCTTCCTTCCTTCCTTCCTTCCTTCCTTCCTTCTACAAATCATCTTTATTGGAACACAAAAAAGCACTGCCTCATTACTGAGATAATAGCTGGGTAATGGATTCGCATTTTCAACTTTCTCCCTACATAACTTCTCTACATGCTGGCTGGGGGATTCTGGGAGTTGAAGTCCACACATCTTCAAGTTGCTCAGGTTGAGAAACACTATCAACAGAATAACAGAGGGGGAAGCGACCTTGGAGGTCTTCCTAGCCAATCAGAGAAGATGCCCAATACAATAAGATCCTAAAGCCAGTTCAGAGTCAGGTCAAGGCTTTCAGCCCTCGCTCTGAATAGGCAAACTCCTTCCTTCCTTCCTTCCTTCCTCGTTCCCTCCCATCTCCTTCCTCCCTCCCTCCCTCCCATCTCCTTCCTTCCTTCCTTCCTTCCTTCCTTCCTTCCTTCCTTCCTTCCTTCCTCGTTCCCTCCCATCTCCTTCCTCCCTCCCTCCCTCCCATCTCCTTCCTTCCTTCCTTCCTTCCTCGTTCCCTCCCATCTCCTTCCTTCCTTCCTCCCTCCCTCCCTCCTCCCATCTCCTTCCTTCCTTCCTTCCTTGTTCCCTCCCATCTACCTCCTTCCTTCCTTCCTTCCTTCCTTTTTTAAAAAACAACAACAACAGACTGGTCAAATTACCCTTGAAATAAATGCAACCACAGGGAGGGAAAGCGACTTTTTTACTGTAGGGCGGATATTTACACGAATCATTTCCCCTTCTCTCTTTCGATTCAGCTTTTAAACACAAGATAAACGAGAATTAATCGCCAGGTGTGCAATCAGGGGAAGGAAGGCTTCCAGACCAAAGAGCCTGGGTAAAGGGCCGCCCAAGACAGCAGCTTCTTGGCAAGGAAAAAAAATATCAGTATATCATTTGCCGGTCAGCATTCTCCCCCCCC
>NW_015426776.1:0-1249 GCF_001527695.2 Protobothrops mucrosquamatus | reverse complement strand
CCGAAATGGTACAGGGCAGTGATGGCGAACCTCTTAGAGACCGAGTGCCCAAACTGCAACCCAAAACCCACTTATGTATCATCGTGTCCTGGGTAGGCGTGGCCCATTGGGTGGGTGTGGCCCATTGGATGGGCATGGCTGCGGTGGTAATGGCAGACTGGATGGGATTAAAAAATTCAATTAATCAATTCCAACTTTGTGAGATCTTTTCTTTTCCAGTGAGAAGTTGAAATTGATTGATTGATTGAACCTTTTTTTTTTTTTGCACACGGCGGCGGAGGCCTAAAGCGAAAAGGTTTTATAAAACCCAGCTGAAGGCCTAGGACTGGGGCGACGGCGTGCGTGCCCACAGAGAGGGCACGCGTGCCATAGGTTCACCACCAAGGACTTAGGGTTAGGGTGACGTCACCATGAATTTGGAGATAAAAATGGACATGGCCAACAAATTCGGAGTGCTTGGGTATGGTTAGGAAGTCACTGACCTTTCTAGGCTGCCCTATCTATGTTTCCTGGTAAAATACATGGGAAAATCCCATTGGAGGAAAATTCCACTTAGGGTTAGGGTTAGGTCACCATGAACTCATATACCATTTCAGACAAATGGCTGTCCAGTCTCTTCTTAAAAACTTCCAGTGTTGGAGCATTCACTGCTTCTGGAGGCAGGTTGTTCCACTGGTTAATTGTTCTGTCAGGAAGTTTCTCCTTAGTTCTAGGTTGCTTCTCTCCTTGATTAGTTTCCACCCGTTGCTTCTTGTCCTGCCTTCAGGCGCTTTGGAGAATAGCTTGACTCCCTCTTCTTTGGGGCAGCCCCTGAGATACTGGAAGACTGCTATCATGTCCCCCCTCGTCCTTCTCTTCATTAAACTAGACATACCCAATTCCAGCAACCGTTCCTTATATGTTTTAGCCTCCAGTCCCCTAATCCTCTTTGTTGCTCTTCTCTGTACTCTTTCTAGCATCTCAACATCTTTTTTTACATCGTGGTGACCAAAACTGGACGCCATATTCCAGGTGTGGCCTTACCAAGGCATTATCATCCACTTCTTATATTCACAGTCTAACCAGAAGTTGTGGGTGCTCCAACACTGGAGGTTTTTAAGAAGAGATTGGACAACCAGCTGATTGAAATAGTATAAGGTCTCCTGCTTGAGCAGGGGGTTGGACTAGATGACCTCCAAGGTCCCTTCCAAATCTGTTATTCCTCCTCCTTCTTCTTCTTCTCCTCCTCCTCCTCCTCCTCCTCCTCCTC
>NW_015426775.1:0-1249 GCF_001527695.2 Protobothrops mucrosquamatus | reverse complement strand
GTGTTGGAGCATTCACCGCTTCTGGAGGCAGGTTGTTCCACTGGTTAATTGTTCTAACTGTCAGGAAGTTTCTCCTTAGTTCTAGGTTGCTTCTCTCTTTGGTTAGTTTCCATCCGTTGCTTCTTGTCCTGCCTTCAGGCGCTTTGGAGAATAGCTTGACTCCCTCTTCTTTGGGGCAGCCCCTGAGATATTGGAACACTGCTATCATGTCCCCCCTCGTCCTTCTCTTTGTTAAACTAGACATGTCCAATTCCAGCAATCGTTCCTTATATGTTTCGGCCTCCAGTCCCCTGATCTTTGTTGCTCTTCTCTGTACTCTTTCTAAAGTCTCAACATCTTTTTTACATCGTGGTGACCAAAACTGGAGGCAGGATTCCAAGTGTGGCCTTACCAAGGCCTTGTAAAGTGGTATTAACACTTCACCTGATCTTGATTCTCTCCCTCTGTTAATGCAGCCTAGCACTGTGTTGGCTTTTTTGGCAGCTACAGCACACTGCTGGCTCATATTTATAATAATAATAATAATAATAGTAAAGTTGGAAGGGACCTTGAAGGTCATCTAGTCCAACCCCCTGCTCAGGCAGGAAACCCTATACCATTTCGGACAAATGGCTCCTAGGTCCCTCTCACATTTGCTTAAACACCCCCCCCCCCGTTACCCCAAAGTCTCTAGTTCAATCACACACAATCCGTAATAACGGACTCCAGTAAATTTTATTAACTTTCCGTGCTCTCTGACATACAGAACAGGTGAAAAGCTGTGAGAAGAACCATTGGCCTGTTGTGGAAAGCTTCTGCCCTTCCTGGGGGAGGGGGAAGAGATATATTGGGGCAGGGGAGGAAGAGGAGGAGGAGGAAGAGAGGGCTGGCTTCAGTAACCTCAATTTGGAGCTAAACTTTAGCCATGGTGAAGTTGGTGGGAACGATGCTGGATATGGATACCAGAGCAAACCCCCCCCCCCAGGTTAGATCCCGGGGTTTGTGGATGCAATTCTTGCTGCCTGCTTTGTCTAATTGGGGGAAGGGTCTTTAGATATCTTGATTTACCCCACCCCACCCCACCCCTATGGAAAGCACAGCTCCCCATCTTGGGGAACTGTGGCCGCTGATTTAGAGCTGTTAAAGAGGCATTGATGTTATGTATTATTTAGGGAATCTCCCTCTTGATTTTGGAAGCATTTGGGAAAATAAAGAGTTGGGGGTCTCTGCAGGAGAAAATAGATCTGCCCTGAAGACACCCCCCCTCCCC
>NW_015426774.1:0-1249 GCF_001527695.2 Protobothrops mucrosquamatus | reverse complement strand
TCTAGTCTATTAAAAACTAATTATAACCATTTTTGAATATTTTTATTATTATTATTATTATTTTCCAAACAGCACCCAAGGCCACTCCCCGTCATCTGATGCTCCAGTTCTGGGAGGAACACTCACAAAATTCCTCGCTGGAAGAAATGATGCTGGATTCCAAAGCGCAGGAACTCACTCTGGAAGATACACCTGAGATACTCAGCCTGTTGCCTTTCCTGGGAGGACAGGACGTGTTAGAACTGGGAGCCGGGATAGGGTGAGCGATGGCGAGGTCCGGAAGAATATTGTACTTATTATGGTCGATTGCAGAATCAGCCAGACGTTTAGACCGGATTTGGGATTTTTATCCACCAATCAAGTCGTAAAAATGGGGCAAAATTCACCGACCAAATGTTTCACTTAGCAACAAAAAGTTTGGGCTCCGTTGCGGTCGTAAACCAAGGTCTACCTGTATAACTCCAGGCAGCAAACGTTCCACTTCAAGTTCCAGATCTCGTGCAGGGTGGAAGGCAATCTGCACACGCTCAGAGGCCACTCCAGCCATTTGACTTGGCTCAAGATCCAACTGTTTTGTAATGCTTAGCCTTTCCAGTTGACTTTCTGCAACTAGGTTGGCCTGCCCTGTCCAACAGAGAGAGAGAGCAATCAACAGTGTGTGTGGGGGGGTGTTTTTTGGCCTTTGATCAGCTCAAAAGATGAAACATTACAAAATAGATTACATTACAAAACTGATTGCCGAGGTGTAATAACCACACTGTTTTTAATATATAAAACACCTCTGAAAATGCAACCTATAAATTGACTGCTACAAGTACGGTTGCATGAGTTGTGCTAAACTACAGAACACCCAGGAGTTAATCTCTGTAAATTAAGAACTGCCTGCACTTAAGCTATACATTTTACAAAGCTTATAAACCATTTATAAAATGTGAATGAAGCAGAAAACGCAAAGGGTTAAGCTCCATAAAACAAAGAACTGGAAGAAGCTAAGTAGTCTAAAAGCCTCTAAATCTCTTTAACAGGTTTTTTTAAAAAAAACAAACAAAGGGTTAAGGTTAAGGTTAATTTAATTTGTATACCGCCCTTCTCCCGTAGGACTCAGGGCGGTTCACAGCATATTAAAAACACAAATACAATATACAGGATACAAAAAATCATACAAAAATACACAAAATAACCCCACTAAAACCTAATTAAAAGCCAAATATTGATTGCTGTGTTCCCATTAAAATTACTTTTTAAAAAC
>NW_015426773.1:0-1249 GCF_001527695.2 Protobothrops mucrosquamatus | reverse complement strand
CTTGTAATCACACAATTCCATTGGCTGGCAAGACCCTGTTGCTAGTTAGCCAACCAGCAACGGGCATGAAACTGTATGCAGATGGAGAAGGGCAATCACCCTTAATGGGCGATCAATGGTGAAGGGCAATCACCCTTAATGGGTGATCAGGATATGCATAGGGGATTAAGGGGGGGGGAATACAAAGAACACAACACCTTGGTTCCAGCAAGGATGCTTGCTGGAACCAAAAAGGGACTTTCAGTGTTTCAACATTTTCAATCTCTCTCTCTCTCTCTCTCTCTCTCTCTCTCTCTCTCTCTCTCTCTCTCTCTCTCTCTCTCTCTCTCTCTCTCTCTCTCTCTCTCTCTCTCTCTCTCCCTCCTTCCTTCCTTCCTTCCTTCCTTCCCTCCCTCCCTCCCTTCCTCCCCTGGGGTTATGATCGGTTTTCACACTAACAAATGTGGTCAAAATTCGGGCACTTGGCAACTGTCAAGTATTTATGACACTTACACTATCCTGGGGTCACGTGATCAATATTTATAACCTCTCCAGCTGGCTTCCAACAAGCAAAGTCAACAGAGAAGCCAGATTTGCTTAACAGCTGCATGATTCACTTAACAACCACAATGATTCATTTAACAACTGTGGTAAAAAAAGGTTGTAAAATAACCCATTTAACAACTGCTTACTAGCAACAGAAATTTGGGGGTCAATTGAGGTCATAAGTTGAGGACCACCTGGAGTCCTCAGCTTTCAGTTGTAATTGAGTTAGGAATTACAGTTGTAAATCACGGTGGTCATTAAGCAGGTCACCACACTTGTGACCATGCCTAATTTTATTTCCTTTTCTGTGGTGGTCATTATGTGAAGGCCATGGTTGTTAAGCCAACGCCACAGTCGTTAAATGAAACCAGTTTCTTCAGTGGTGTTTTTTGCCAGAAACCGGAAAAAAGTAAATGCCAGAAAGCAAAAAAAAAATGCTGAAAAAAATCAGGCATGGTCACCTGACCAGAGGATGCTGCAAATGGCCCTAAGTACAAGTCTGTTGTCAAGTGCCCAAAACCATGGGGTGTGTGTGTGTGTGTGCAGCCATTGAAAGTTGGATTGATTTAACTGTAAATGCTGATTTGTGCAAGGACGGAGGGTGGTTTTAAGGTTGGTTGTTGATGAGTAATAGATCAGTCATTTTCCAGAAGAAAACAGATTTGTTTTTCCAGCATCTGAAATTCAGTATCTTAAATTAAACATACGGTAAGTTCCTTTACTT
>NW_015426772.1:0-1249 GCF_001527695.2 Protobothrops mucrosquamatus | reverse complement strand
CAGACATTTCATGACCCAACTAGGGAACATTATCAGTGCTGGAAGGAAGGAAGGAAGGAAGGAAGGAAGGAAGGAAGGAAGGAAGGAAGGAAGGAAGGAAGGAAGGAAGGAAGGACTGTGGGGTCCTTGGTGCTCTCTGAGTTGGGTGGTTTTCTTGCTTGGCTATTTTCTTGTAGACATTTCATCGCCCAGCTAGGTAACATCATCAGTGCTAGGAGTGGGGTTTGGGTTTGGGGGGGGGAAAGGAAGAGGACTGTGGGGTCCTTGGTGTTGCAGACATTTTCTTGCAGACATTTTACCACCTAATTAAGTAGCATTAACTACGATTTATATCCCGTAGTTTGACCTTCCAGTATAGGTGGGGATGTGTTTTTCTTCTTGATAGTTTTCTGCTTGCTTGTTTGTCCAGCGTTAATCCCCGCTTCTCCAATTTTGGCCCATTTTGCAAACTTTCCTGTCCCCGTTGTTAAGCGAATCTCTGCAGGCGTTAAGTTAGTAACACGGTTGTTAAGTGAGTCTTGGTTTCCCCGTTGACTTTGCTGGACAGCAGGTCACAAAACATGACACCCCACCCCGGGACACTGCAACCGTCGTAAATACGAGTCGGTTGCCAAGTGTCTGAATTTTGATCCCCTGACTGTGGGGAGACAGAGACAGTTGTCTGGAAAAACGTTTGTAAGCCACTTTGACGCTGTTGTAACTTTGGTCGCTAAATGAGTGGGTCGTAAGTCGAAGACTACCTACCGTTCCCAGATGTGGGTTATTTTTCAAGCTTCCTGCATCCCCTCCCACAATGGGTCCTGCTGTTGTGATCTCCTTGGGAATCTCCCAGCCTTTTTAATGCGTGGATTGCACAGCCTGAATGACTGCATTTGTGTGTGTGTGTGTGTGTGTGTGTGTTTTTAAAAAAATGATGCAATTGTCCATCTGAAAAGAGAAATGTCATCTCTCTCAGCTGCACCCTCCAGACAAAAAAAAAAAATCATTTCAAATTCAGAGAGAACAACGCAGCCCTTGTCTGGGTTTTGGTGGAGAATGTGAAGGCTGGGGGGGAAGAGAAGGTCCCACGTGAACAGACCGTAGTTTGATGTCAGTTCTAATTGAAGGCGTCCGTACATCCTTGGTACTTTCTCCTATTTGTTGATTGTTCCTGCTGTGATCAACGTTTGTAATGTTTTTTACGTTCTTGTTCTTAAGATTGTGTAAGCCACCCCGAGTCGCTGGATAGCGAAATGGGTGACATATACAT
>NW_015426771.1:0-1249 GCF_001527695.2 Protobothrops mucrosquamatus | reverse complement strand
GGCGTAGCTGGCAAGCGGCAGAGACGGAGCAGGCCGACCACCAGCTGGCCCAGCCCAAGGGAGGTAAGGCACCCGCCGGAAAAGGGGGGAAAAATGGCGGACAAAAAAAATGGCGGACAGCCTTGCTTGGCGACCCCCGTGAAATGGTCGATCGACCCCAAATGGGGTCCCGACCCACAGGTTGAGAACCACTGTTCTAGAATCTAACAGGTGAAGTTACTCTAGGGCGCTTCTCTGCATGTTAAGAAAAGCATCACAGGCCATCTTTTGGCGATCCAGGTTGGCATTAAAAGAAAGGGAAAAAAGCACAGAACCAGGAGTCCCATCAAAATGGGTTACCTTAGGCAGAGACCAGGGGCCCTGAAATCTATCCCAGCAGGCCAGTTTTGTGGACCGAAGTCATTCTCAGCTTCAGTGGCGGTTCTTCAAGATTAAATCTAGAGAGCTACATCCCAAATTAGAGACACAGAGAGATGGGGGGGTGTTTCCATGGAGCAGGAAAGGGTCCAAATGAGAAGAGCTGGTTTTACCGACTGTGGTTGAGGGCCAAATCCCAAACAGCTGGGCCAGGATTCATTCCTTAGCCCTCTACCTTCTTTTCCAAGTAACCAAGCCACATGGGCACGCGATTAACCCTTGCCTCTCCATAGCTTCTCCACCAGCCCAGGTTACCTGGGAGAAGCCCTGTCCATCAAAGGTGTCTCAAATCCCTCCACTTCGGCGGCGTGCCTGCCTCACAAAGCAGGGTAACAACACCGCGGCCCCACCCTGCCCCATCCTTTGATGAGCTGGCCTCCAGAGCCGGCCACTCAGAATTTTCCATCCAATGCAGCAAAGCCCAACAGGGGTTGAGAGAAATCCTTTGAGGGGGGGGGGAACCTGGACTGCAATGGCAATAGGAACCTCGTTCCCCCTCCCCACGGCCCTACTCGGGAGGACGAGAAGGCTGGTCCTTACGTAACGGCCAACCTGACATCCCAACCGGGCATCTCTGCTGAAAAGGGGGGATGCAGGCAGACAAGCGGGGGGGGGACCTTCCCACAGGGCAGATGTGAGAAGACCCTGGTGGCAGGCATCCCGCTCTGGAGGCAGGGTTGGGGACGGGAGGGGGGGGGGGCTTTGTGGCCAAACAGCTTCAATCCACCAAAATTCGCATGCTTACCTCCAAGACCTTTTGTCTTAGCACATCCCTTCCTCACCCACTGCAACAGCAGCCAGAGCTGGGGATGGGGGAGTGGGGGAAGAATAT
>NW_015426770.1:0-1249 GCF_001527695.2 Protobothrops mucrosquamatus | reverse complement strand
ATTGTTCTAACTGTCAGGAAGTTTCTCCTTAGTTCTAGGTTGCTTCTCTCCTTGATTAGTTTCCATCCATTGCTTCTTGTCCTGCCTTCAGGCGCTTTGGAGAATAGCTTGACTCCCTCTTCTTTGTGGCAGCCCCTGAGATATTGGAACACTGCTATCATGTCCCCCCTCGTCCTTCTCTTCGTTAAACTAGACATACTCAATTCCAGCAACCGTTCCTTATATGTTTTAGCCTCCAGTCCCCTAATCATCTTTGTTGCTCTTCTCTGTACTCTTTCTAGAGTCTCAACATCTTTTTTACATCGTGGTGACCACGATTTATGACAGTTGCAGTGTCCCAGGGTCATGTGCGACCTTCTGACCAGCAAAGTCAGGGGAAAGCCAGATTCACTTAACAATCATGTTACTAATAAATGCAGTGATTCACTTAACAACTGTGGCAAGAAAGGTCATCAAATGGGGCAAGACTCATTTAACAAAATTCTGGGCTCAGTTGTGGTCGTAGGTCGAGGACTGCCTGTAGTCTGAAAAAGTGACACCTGATCCCTGCTGGTTGAGTGAAACATTTCCTCCCTTTGTGTCTTCTCTTCCCCTCTCCTCACCCTCAAGTTAAAGTTTGCATTTATTTATTTACAGAAGGGAAATCTAACTTGTCCTTCAACGGATTCCCAACAAAGGGAAGGTGAAAGTCGCTCTAAACAGATTAAAGCCAACTGCAAAAAGCACACAGGAATGGGAGACCGGACTTTTGCAGCAGAAAAAGACCCATCCGCTCAGCAGCATGGCAAAATCATTTAAAGAACGAGCAGGGAAATTTTAAAAATAGGCCCTTGGTCTTTATTTATTTATTTATTTATTTATTAAGTTTACATGCCACCTATCTCACCAGTATCCAAAGTATGTCCTTATAGATGGCAATGAGGCTTATTTTTTCCCTTTACTCCAAAGTAATATGTAGCAGTTAGGGTACCATTCTCACAAATTCAAAAGCTGTTTTCCTTTTGGGGATACATTACTTATTGTTCATTCTTGATGATGATAGATAGATAGGAGAGAGAGAGAGAGAGAGAGAGAGAGAGAGAGAGAGAGAGAGAGAGAGAGAGAGAGAGAGAGAGAGAGAGAGAGAGAGAGAGAGAGAGAGAGAGAGAGAGAGAGAGAGAGAGAGAGAGAGATAGATAGATAGATAGATAGATAGATAGATAGATAGATAGATAGATAGATAGATAGATAGATAGATAGATAGATAGAT
>NW_015426769.1:0-1249 GCF_001527695.2 Protobothrops mucrosquamatus | reverse complement strand
AGGAATTCTGGGAGTTGAAGTCCACGAGTCATGAAGGGGGCATAGTTCCCCCATGCTGGCTCAGGAATTCTGGGAGTTGAAGTCCACGAGTCATGAAGGGGACCATAGTTCCCCCATGCTGGCTCAGGAATTCTGGGAGTTGAAGTCCACGAGTCATGAAGGGGGCATAGTTCCCCCATGCTGGCTCAGGAATTCTGGGAGTTGAAGTCCACGAGTCATGAAGGGGGCATAGTTCCCCCATGCTGGCTCAGGAATTCTGGGAGTTGAAGTCCACGAGTCATAAAAGAGCCAAGGTTGCCTACCTCTGAGATAGCTCAAAGAAGATGGGACTGAAGAGGCCTTGGGGGGGGGGGTTACTTGCCCTCAAAGGAAATAAGTAGGAGTCCTGGGACATGCCCCACCTTTTAGAAATGTGTTGAGAGGCTAACAGAGGGATATGCCGTTCCAGACTGTGACCTGGAAGCTGGTTGTGTAGCCAGCTCATCCACCAATGTTGGCTATACAGCAGGTACGAATGCAGATGGGGCAACCGCAATGTCTCTTATACAGCTAGTCTAGGTCCAGGTTACCTGGAGAACTGTCTTGCCACAGTGGGTTGGGCCTGCCTCCACCTGTGCTACAGGCCCCTTTGGTCGAGGAATTCTGTTGGGGAGGTCCAGGAGAAGAGCCTTTTCTCCCGTAGTTCCTGTCCTTTGGAACTTTGTGCCCCTCGATGTAAGCCGGATGGGTGACTTTGGCCCAATCACCAGGAGAGGGTAAGCTCTAGTCCCGCCTTAGGCATGAAAGCCGGCTGCATGACTTTGGGCCATTCACCAGGAGACTGGGAGTTCTAGTCCCGCCTTAGGCACGAAAGCCAGCTGGGTGACTTTGGCCCAATCACCAGGAGACTGGAAGTTCTAGTCCCGCTTTAAACACGAAAACCGGCTGGGTGACTTTGGGCCATTCACCAGGAGACTGGGAGTTCTAGTCCCGCCTTAGGCACCAAAGCCGGCTGGGTGACTTTGGGCCATTCACCAGGAGAGGATGAGTTCTAGTCCCGCCTTAGGCATGAAAGCTGGCTGGGTGACTTTGGGCCATTCACCAGGAGACTGGGAGTTCTAGTCCCGCCTTAGGCATGAAAGCTGGCTGGGTGACTTTGGGCCAATCACCAGGAGACTGGGAGTTCTAGTCCCGCCTTAGGCACCAAAGCCGGCTGGGTGACTTTGGGCCATTCACCAGGAGAGGATGAGTTCTAGTCCCGCCTTAGGCA
>NW_015426768.1:0-1249 GCF_001527695.2 Protobothrops mucrosquamatus | reverse complement strand
AATAAAGGAATAAGATCTTATCAGTGTGAAAGCTGACTTAGTTTTGATAGATGACCAAGACTCTTCTTTTGCACTGCTTCAGGCATTGATGCATGAGATCCCTCTGTCAAAACTCATCACTTTTTTCAAACTGCATCAGGATCAAAGCCTTCCAGACAATTATTCAGCAGCCATGATTATCTGCATGATAAACATCTGCATGAGGGAACCAGGCTACCTGCTTCTCCCTACTCTTTCAAAACACTTCATTCAAACAAAAAAGCCATGATTGAGCAGTGGTCAGCAGCTGTATCTGTTTCTTTCACCTTCCTGAATGATGACAGGAAAGTGTCCAGGAGTCCAGGGGGAGGGAACAGCCACACTGATTTTTAATGAGTTACCTAGCTAATGGTGCCTACAAGGTGGTCTCCATTCTCCACAGCTCATCCAGTTGCCCTTTTATTAGAACAGTGGGTTACATGCATCATATTTTACCAACTTTGGTATTGCCATGATTTGTTGCCAACTTAAAGAATGAAAATGCTTCTTTAATATGAATAGCTACAAATGACCTAAGACAGTTCTACTCATGAACTGGTAGTAATATGTGGCCAGGGTACACTTGTATCATTATAATGTGGATTTGAAGCACAGTCCTTGCCCTTCATTGCTCAAGAATGTCCAGTGTGCCACCAAAAGGACACTGTTCTTGAAAACTCACAAATGCACCTATAGAATTTCTTTTTCCATTTCTTTTTTGCTGACCATTTCAGCAAAGCGACAGGCAGAAGAGATAAGTATTTTTCTGAATTAGGAGGTAGTGAGATGAGAAGAGAGAATTTATCTGGCTACGATTCTATCTCTTCCTCCTTTTAACCAGCGTTGCTTTCTTTGGATTGGGAAAGCAAGACTCGGTTCCCCAAATCCATTATTATCCCAAGATCATTTCTTTCTTTCTTTCTTTCTTTCTTTCTTTCTTTCTTTCTTTCTTTCTTTCTTTCTTTCTTTCTTTCTTTCTTTCTTTTAACAAAATTTTATTAAGTTTATATAGATGAGGAAAAATAGGAACAATACAGGTATGGTAAAGGGAGGGGTGGATGGAAAGGGGAAGGGGAAGGGAATAAGGAATTAGGGTAAAATAAGGATAGGTACAATCACATATTTCAACAAACAAGCTACCGTCCGGATCATAATAATGAGTACGGTAAATATCATATTCAACCATTTTTACCAAAGCTTAGACTATAACATATTAAAAACAATTAGTAAA
>NW_015426765.1:0-1249 GCF_001527695.2 Protobothrops mucrosquamatus | reverse complement strand
TCTAAGCTCCCCCCCCCCGAGTTTAATCATGGTTAATTTGGAACAAGCTAATCCTCAAACAGGCCTTGAGGCTGTCTTGCTTCAGGCACACAGGAACACCAAATGACTGTTAGTAAAAAAAAAAATAACCATGATATATCCGGCAGTCCCTGTGGTCTCCTGCTCGTTCAGGAGAGAAGGGAGGTGCAACACACACACCACCGAAGGCCACAAAGCATGTTGCGGCTTGTGATGCTTCTTTAGAAGCTTCTGTGAAATGGTTTCTCCCACCCCCCCAAGCTTCTAACAGCCTCCTCCTCCTCCTCCTCCTCCTCTTACTCACTACATCTCCCTTTCCTCTTTCAACTGCTGCATTAAGACCCCACTGATTCAGCAAAAATCACAAGCACACCGATCCAGCACAAGCAAGCTTTGTTGAGCTCGGAGGCTCAACACGATTTGGGTTTTATACATATGCAAATGAAAACAAAATCTCTCATACACACACACATACAAGACAGCTGGCTCACAAGCCACCATGCTGCAGGATTGCTCACCCAGACCATGATCCTCCGTTGAAACCCAATTCCCAGTAAATAAGCCAAGGGGTGTTTCTTGGCGGGCAAAAGCCGTGCTGCTTTGAACAGTCGTATCAGATTGTCACACAAGTTGTGTCAAACCCTTCACCTGGTCTGGTGCTTTACTCACAAATAGCCAGACACCTACAGAGGACGGAGCTGCTGGCCCAGCTCAGAAACGGGGGGGGGGGGTTATCAGCCTGGGGGTGGCTGTTGTACTACTACGGGTCGTCCTTGACGTACGACAGTTAAGCCCAAGTCGTTAAGTGAGACACTTGTGAAGGGAGTTCTGCCTCGTGTCATAACCGAGCTTGCCACAGCTGCGAAGTGAATCGGGACCTTCCCCCATTGGCTTTGCTTGCCAGAAGGTCGCAAAAGAGGATCACGTGATCCCGGGACGCTGCGACCGTCATAAATGTGAGGCAGTTGCCAAGCGTCCGAATTTTGGCACATGACCAAAATTCTGCAACGGCCGTTAAGTGTGAAAAACGGTTATAACTTTGAATGGTGACTAAACAAACTGTACAACCCCTTCAGCGCTTATTGAGGCGTTCATTTCTCCATACCAAAAAAATTCAGAATGTATTTTTATTATTAGAGTGGCGTTTCTTATTATCATCAACTAAGACAGGGGTAGGCAACCTTGGCTCTTTTACGACTTGTGGACTTCAACTCCCAGAATTCCTGAGCCA
>NW_015426764.1:0-1249 GCF_001527695.2 Protobothrops mucrosquamatus | reverse complement strand
AGCCCCCCCCCCCGCTTCCCAACTCCACCCCTATGCGGAGCCAAGCACCCGCCCCTGACCCGACCCAAACTGCACACCGGCCCGGCCTCGGACCCTCCTCTTCTCCGCCGCCTCTGTAGCGAAGGTCCTTTATTTCGGCTCGCCTTCTCGGAGCGGCCCCAACTTCTCCACCCCGTCGGAGAGGAAGAGAAACCAAGAGCAAGGGAGGTGGGGCCGAAGGCCGGAGGGCAGCTCGCTTACAAATACAGTTGGGGTAACACTCACGGGCCACTTCCAAGGGGGGGTCCCCCAAATCCTCCCCCCACCCAGCCGAAGGTGGAGGAAGTGGAAAGAGAGGCCCTTCCCCCCCCCCCCGCCACGCAAGTGCGCAGCGAGGCAAACGGTGAGCTTCGCCCGGCGGAGGCGGCGGCGTTGCCCAGAGGCTCCCTGGCGCTTACTCCGGACCCCGCGCGCCTCTCTCAAAAGCCCGCGTCCACCCGGGGTCTCCTCTCTCCAAACTGGCGGAGGCGGGAGCTACTTGGGCAAAACTTTGCAGGCCGCCGGCCGGTCAGGCGCAGCGGGGAAAAAGAAGCTCCGACAGCCATAAGCGTTGCCCGCCTCTCCTCTTCCCCCCCCCCCCGCCTCGCCCCGACCTCCGCCAGCTGGCTCTTAGAGGGCGAGAGAGCGCGCGTTGTGCGTAGCAGAGGAGAACAAGTGCATAAAAGTCCTTGCCAACTCGGGCGCCTCTCCGAGCGCAGCCCCGGCGGGAGAGCCTTGCTGTCAAGCGCGCCCCCCCCAACGCCTCTTGGAACTCTTTGCAAAGGTCCGGGGCGATCGCTCGGCGCGCACCACGCCGCCGGCCGGTCCGAGTTCCGTCTTCCGCGTCGCCAACGCCGGGCCAGGCGGTCCGCGGAGGCAGGGCGCGGGAGGGACGGAGCCGAAGGAGGGGAGCGGCGCTTAGCCACCCCCGCGCGCGCGCTTGCTTCCCACCCACCCAGCCACCCAGCCACCCGCCGCGAGTTGACCAAGTCCTGGAAGCGGCCGGCGTCTCGCTCCCACCCACCCAGCCCGGCTCCCTCCGGACGAGGAAGGCGAGGAGCCACCTGCATCCTTTCTTCCCAACGCGCTCCCAGCCGGGAAGGGGCGATGCGAAGGAGCGTGCTAGCAGCGGCGGCAAGCGCTTCCCCCCACTCTCCGAGGCGGCGGGAGGGCCACTTCGGCCAGCGCGCAAAGCCCCGCGCTTCTCTGGGTCGCCAAAAGCTTCCCCCCC
>NW_015426763.1:0-1249 GCF_001527695.2 Protobothrops mucrosquamatus | reverse complement strand
CTTGAAAACAATATCAAGGGACTATGAGCAGCTAGACAGGAAAGCCACTCATAGTTTAAATAGATAGCCCATAACCATCAGTATCCATCACTACATCATATAGCCTGCTATGGATCCTGTCAGTCAAAGAACTCTGACTGTTGGGCTCCGGAAGAGACTTCTGTGCCCTAGTGCCCACCTTCTGGAACATGCTAACTCCTAGGGTGAAATTTGCCCCCACTCTCCAATCCTTCCACAGGAGCTTGAAGACCTGACTCTGCCAAATGGCCTGCGGACACAGTTGGGGAATACCACACTGGAGGTTGCTACTAGATTGGTAGCAAACCCCACATCTGGCCCCTGCGTTCCCTGCTTCCTGCCTCCTATTTTTTAATCTCATATTACTGTATTTTCATTGTTTATTTTATTGTTTCACTTTTTTGCTACTCTTATGCTTACATGTTTTTTCATTCCTTTGTTTTTACTATTGTAAGCTATCCAAGGGTAGCTCCGCAGAGAGATAAGCAGCAAATAAATTTATCAAATAAATAAATATGCTTAAAGATAGCTTCAAATAGAAAATGCAACTCTACATCAGCATCTTTTTAAAGTTTAAAAGACAGTTTGGGTCATGTTTTTCATTTTTATAAAGTTAGTCTTAAAAATCTTTTAATTCTTCCATTTGTTTTCTTCCCACCACACTTTGAATACGAAATCATATGGAGTTTATCCATCATATGTCTATACATTCAGGAACATCACTCACTATTTTTTTTCTAACTCTCAGTGAACTGCATTAAGTGGAAGGAAACCTAAATTAAGTTTACTGAGGTTTCTACGAAAGAGAAGATATTCCTTCTCATTGTGTACATTTTGAGGATTTTAGAGATGATCCCGTTTAAGTGGGTATTCATGAAAAGGTGTTGATGTGGAATCCTCCTCCCCCCCCCCCACTGTAGACTCTTCAGTATTATAATCAGTCATTGCATACTTTCATAACAGCAACAATCAGAGCAGTAGTCTGATGTTTAAAAGGATGTGAAAAGGGTTGCATGAAGATACGATGTGCGGTCATCTTAAAATGATAGATCAATATAGTAAGCCATTATTTTCCAGCAAAATCCATGACATGCTTGACTTGGTATGTACTCAGTATATGCTCTCCAGATTTGATCCCCACAGAAAGCTACCTATAGGTATTCCTTCTTTCTTATATAATTTAATGGAGTAATTAGGACCCATATTTAATTTTATTTCTATATTTTAAAAA
>NW_015426762.1:0-1249 GCF_001527695.2 Protobothrops mucrosquamatus | reverse complement strand
TAAGTCAAAGGACTTTCATGTTTAAGGCGGGACTAGAACTCATGGTCTCCTGCTTTCTAGCCAGGTGCCTGCAACCCCAGAAGGAAAAAAAAAAACAGGAGTCATACAGTGTAATGACTGCAACAGCCACTATGTAGGAAAGTGGTGGCGAACCTATGGCACGGGTGCCAGAGGCGGCACTCAGAGCCCTCTCTGTGGGCACACGTGCCGTTGCCCCAGCCTTGCCTCCCCCCGTGACACCCTCCTCACCAGCAGCCCCCCTGGAGGAGAGCCGCCCTCAAGCATGGCCCATGTGGAGCAGCGTAGCCAAGGACATGGCAGCCAGGCAACGTAGACAAGACTCTGCCTTCACACCCCATCGTGCACAGTTGATGCTGCAGGATGCGGGGAGAGGGCGTGGCCGCCATGGCGCTGCTGGGCTGCCTGGGCGATCTGCGGTGGGCCCTGGAGGCAGTGAGTGGCCCTGCGGGCAGATGGGGTGGAGCAGGGGGCGGGGTGGGGCCGGGGCCAGTTTTTGGGCACTCGGTCTCTAAAAGGTTCACCATCACTGATGTAGGACAAACAGGCAGAAGACTGGCAGAACGCATCCATGAACGCCAATTAGCTGTCAGAAGACACGATGAAAACTCTTTAATTTCACAACATATGGACAGGCTTAACCATAGTTTCAATTGGAAAAATGTGACCATCCTAGGCCAAGCCAAGTCCAAAAACGCCAGGGAATTTCTAGAAGCCTGGCACTCTGACAAATTAGCCATCAATAGACACATAGACATAAACAACATCTATAGACTTTGCAAAAGAGATAATCAACTGGCCCAAAAAGGAACAAAAAGACCCACCAGCAATCAGCACCCAGATCAGCATAGATTAACTCCAAGATTGACATCAGGCCAACAATCGAGTAAACAATACCCCAGTCAAGAAACTGCCAAAGACGCCAACAGCAAACAGCCCAAGCAAAGAATCTCTAACCACCAATACTGACAGGCAAAGCACCAGAATATAAATTGATAGCAAACCCCACTCCTTACTAGCACTGATGATGTTACCTAGTCTGGGTAATGAAACGTCTGCAAGAAAACAAGCAATTTCAGAGAGCACCAAAGACTGCTCAGGTGCCTTAACCACTAGACCAAAATTCCCAATTTCCCCTAATCAGTTTCAAATGGATAGGTAATGATGGGAACGAGAAACAAGACATCTCAAGGGCGCCAGATGGGGAAAGCTGTTAATGAAAAAAAAACAA
>NW_015426761.1:0-1249 GCF_001527695.2 Protobothrops mucrosquamatus | reverse complement strand
GCAGTTTTGTTAGTCATTGAATAAGTACATTCTAGATTTCACAATTATAACCAAATGCAGAACCAGTCCCTTGCTTATACCCCAGAAACATGCCTTCTGCAGCTTCCTTCCTGCTACCTTATCCACACGATGGAGAAACTTCTCTGACGGGAGAGTCCTGTACATGATGTTACCAATTTCCAAAACACAGAAGGAGCTTCCAGTCTGCTTCAGGAATGAGGTTCAGGTCAATAAGATAAAAGTAAAGGTTCTCCTGTTCAGTCATGTCCAACTCTAGGGGACGATGCTCATATCCGTTTCTTAGCTGAGGGAGCTAGTGTTGTCCGAAGACATTTGGTCATGTGGCCAGTATGACTATATGCCATGGTGCAGGGAACATTGTTACCTTCCCACCAAAGTGATACCTATTTATCTACTCACATTTGCATGCTTTCAAACTGCTGGGTTGGCAGGAGCTGGGGCAAGTAACGGGAGTTCGCCTCATCCCGCAACACTCGGGTCTCGAACCTGGGCTATCAGCTTTCCAGATGACAAGCTCATAGGTGTAATGAAATGTGTAGATCACCTTGAGGAATGAGACGAAGAGATGTGGCCTAGGAAACAATCAGAGAGAGCGAGAGAGAGGCAGGACCCCCCTCCCCAGTAGCTTAACAGTCAGAGAAATACACTTAGAAAAGACCCACCCTAATGGATCAAGTAGATAAAAGTAGAGATTGTGCCTTCAGACTTGCAAGATTCTGTTAATGTAGCCTTACAATAAAGTAGATTTAGCTTGTCTAGTCGTGTTTTCTATCTGGTTTATTTGGGAGGTTACCATAATTCACAAAAATATAAATACTCCCAGCCATGGGATGACCTGTTTTTGATCATTTTGCATTAATTGCTCTCCCTTCTGATACATATGGACCTACACACGAAACACACACAATTTTAAGTGGCATCAAACACAGCCTGCTTTTGATCTAAGAGTCTATATGTTGAAAACATTCTCAAATTGTAAATAGAATAGCAAGCTGGATCACTCATTGTGAGCAGTGATTCTCTGTTGCCATGTTATCATCATCATTAGATTATTTACTACCGCTAATTTATAGTCTCATGCTATTTTTCCCTGTATTTTTGTGCAAATGCTGAATTGCAATGATTGAGCAATCATGATTACAAAAAGAACGAGAAAGCTTGAATAGAGTGGAATAAAACTACACTTTGTTCTATAAATAAAAATTACCCTTGAAGGACACCAAGTGGT
>NW_015426760.1:0-1249 GCF_001527695.2 Protobothrops mucrosquamatus | reverse complement strand
AATTGTGGTCGTAAGTCGAAGACTACCTGTATATGCAAGAATTATAGTCACCATATGCTTTCTTGACCTTTTTTATTCTTGATGGGTCAAATAATCAGGTTGGGATTGGTCCATTACTGATTGGTCCATTACTTTGAACTTCTTTGAACATGCTTTTTCCTAAAGAAGAATTATTTATTTATTTATTTATTTATTTATTTATTTATTTATTTATTTATTTATTTATTTATTTATTCATTTATTCATTTATTCATTTAATTTGTTTGCCGCCCATCTCACTGCAAGGTGATTCGGAAATTCTCTTTAATTATAGGGAGGAGGGAATCCCTGAGGATTTTACTCCATTAGTCAATGCCAACTATAGGGAGTGGTGTTTATCTCCATTTCAAGGAAGTTGAGCCAGCACTGTCAGAAGACAGTTCCGCAGTCATATGGCCAGCATGACCTTTAATTATAGGCTTGGCTCAATATTCCATTATTCAGTGAGATGAATTTAGAAAGTACTCATCTTGCAGCTCCAGCTCTATCTGGACCTGTTTCAATCAAAATTTTGTCTATGAATCATATCCATTGGATATGGATCCAATATCAATACCTAGGCCTGTATTTCTGTACGTTGACAGGCTTCTATCTTGTTCCAATGCTATTTTTCATCTTCATGTAGATGAAAGATCATCCAGGGCTCTAGTCCAAACTCTAGTCCAATAAGACAACTTGTATCTTTGATATTGTTTATCTTGATTAAAGGCTGGATGAAAGAAAATAATTTGGGATGAAATCCTAACAAGGTGAAGGTTGTGTAGCTCACAAGAAAACTGGATTTGAGGATTTAAATTACCCCTGTTTTGGACAGCGCTGCACTCACCTAGAGAGAATGAGTTTATAATTTAGGAGTGTTCCGTGGTCATTGAATTCATAGGTAATGGCTCTAATAAGGAGTATATTGCCCAGATTCTTGGTTTGACTTGGTACTGGTTATTTAGGCTTTGGTTGCAACAAATATTTATTACTGTTGTGTTCTTTGTATTCCCCCCCCTTAATCCCCTATGGATATCCTGATCACCCATTAAGGGTGATTGCCCTTCACCATTGATCGCCCATTAAGGGTGATTGCCCTTCACCATTGATCGCCCATTAAGGGTGATTGCCCTTCTCCATCTGCATACAGTTTCATGCCCGTTGCTGGTTGGCTAACTAGCAACAGGGTCTTGCCAGCCAATGGAATTGTGTGATTACAAGCCAGGGGAAT
>NW_015426759.1:0-1249 GCF_001527695.2 Protobothrops mucrosquamatus | reverse complement strand
TAGTGAGATACATATTCCTAGCTGTCACAAGAGATATTTTCATATATAATCAGAATTTGCACCAAATGTGACTTTAACCCTCTCTTCCTCCCTCACTCTCTTTTGAAAAATTTCATAAGATTTAAAATATTATAAACTACATGATTATAGGATAAAAGGATCAACAAAAGTTGACTAAAAATAGTATGAAGTCTAACATTCTGGGCAAAAACTTTTTTCTCAACATTGTAGAGCCATCAGGCTGAGTATCAATGATCTTAGTGTCGGGGAAGGGTGTTTCAAAATTAAGAGGGGCGGAATAACTGAACCAATCATATTCTGGCTCATTACTTTAAAGTCACTTTAAAGGGTTTGCCTTCAGAGTTTGCCCAATTGCAAAAGATAAAGGGCTGTCCTTGGTTGATCTTGTCTGATCTTGTAGAACTATGGATGTAGATAATATGGAATGTTTCCTCAAGCAGAATAGAAAGACAGTTTTCTGGACCGGGTGCCCTCATCAAAGTGGATCATTGAGAAATGTTGTACCTTTTGTCATTTGAATTGAATCTAAAGATATTATTCATAAGTAACCTCTCTGATCTTCTAAGATATTATTGCTCCAAAGTATCTGTGGGCCTCGATCTGTGTCAGCCTTACTTATCAGATATTGAAATCCTCAAATTGTGAGCAGTCCTTACCAGAATTTTACTCTTTGCCCCTCTCTCTGCCCTGCCTTTGGGTTATTAGTTTAATTCACACAGCATTTACGAGCATAAACAATATATGAATATGAGTATGTGTCTGTTAAAAATGGTATTGTGTTCGGCCAAAACCTAATTACTTTGTTCCCGCTTATGAATTATCCTGACCTTTATTAGTATGCGGTTGTTCAAAATTAAAACTTACCCAGTGAACTATGAGCAGTTCAACATTGGAACTAATGACCCAGAATGGCTCTCCTTGATTTGGCTATTTTTGGGCAGAAGCTTGACAGTCATCTTTCTGGAATCTTTTAATTTGGATTATTGTGCTGTGCAGAAAGCTAGACATAATGGCTTTTACCAACTCTAGGGTTCTCTGATTGTTGTTAATATCCTTTTGAAAGGATATCCTGCAGAGGTAAGTGCCCTGGAGTAGGTGCCCTCTAGTATATCTTCATTTTTCATGAAAGTCTTAATAGTGTAGCTGCTGCCAGCCAGCAGGTGCCTTTTCAAAGAGGTGACAGAAAAGAGGCAAAATGCAAATAATTGTTTTATATGTCTATTTTTCC
>NW_015426758.1:0-1249 GCF_001527695.2 Protobothrops mucrosquamatus | reverse complement strand
ATCCAGGAGGACCCCCAAGTTGCGCGCCCTCTCTGAGGGGGCCAAAGATTCGCCCCCTATAGTCAGCGATGGCGTCAGCTGACCATACCGAGACGCCGGCAACCACAGCCACTCGGTCTTGGAAGGGTTGAGCCTGAGTCTGTTCCTCCCCATCCAGACCCGTACGGCCTCCAGGCAGCGGGCCATCACGTCAAGGGCAACCTTCTTTCTAAAGCAGTCGCCATGTTGTTTATTCCTGGCTTGGACTGAACCATGATGAAGACTTTTCCTTCAACTCTCTGTTATGTCTTGTGGCTGTAATGCAAAAGTAAGCAAGTTCACCCCATGAAAATGTGGTTTTTAAACTTGATTCAGTTTTTCTTTTCTTTCAGATGAACAGTTTTCTTTTATAAAGTCATAACATTTTATCATTGTTTTGCTTGATGTAAACATTAAAATTAATAAAAGTAAGTGGAATGTTCTTAGCCAGCTATCACTGGAACGAAATTGTTTATTGTATCTATGGATGAGTCACATAAATATATTTACCATTAGAGGACTGTGATACTTCAAAATTTAAAAACTGCATTAGTCTGTTAAGAACTTAAAGTAGCTCTCTTACCATTAAGCCCTCTGGAGTGATGTTTTGTCCTAAAATCAGATATGTTTAGATCAAAAAAATTAATGCTAGAGACATGTCTTAAAGATACATATATGGTACATTCTTTTCAAAAAATAGAATAGCTGTGTTCATTCTATTTGTTTGTTTGTATCCCTGTGTTTATTATTTTTTTATAAACAACTCAAGGTGGCCGATAGCTAATATTCCGTCTTCCTTCTATTTTCCTCTCAACAACAATTATCCTGTGAGGTGAGTTGGGCTGAGAGAGACAGAGTGACTGGCCTAAGGTCACCCAGCAGACTTTCATGTCTAAGGCAGGATTAGAACTCACAGTCTCCTACTTTATAGCCTGGTGCCTTAACTACTTGACCATACTCCCTTTCTGGGGATATGTAATCAAGCCTTCCAGATAATGTTACTGTGTGATGCTTTTCCCTACTCTCTGCCTCTGCCACTAATTGGCAGTGATGGGGAAAAGACTATATACTACAGCACATCCTGCAGAAATCTACTGACACCACCAGAAAGAGGGAGCCCAGAGTTGTAGAACAGGAGGGATTCTACAATTCTTAAAATGTTCACTTCCACTGTCAACAAAACTTTCCCATCAGCAAGGAATTCAATGGTTCTCCCCCCCCCCCCCATAAC
>NW_015426757.1:0-1249 GCF_001527695.2 Protobothrops mucrosquamatus | reverse complement strand
ATGTACCTGGAAGAATATAGGGCTTGAGTCAGAAAAGAGCCTGGGAGTTCTTTGGGTGTGTAGTGAGTGGAATTGCATTATTTTGATGGATCTTGGACATGGAGTTCAGTGATTCTGGTAGCTATCAGAAGATGGAGCCTATTGCTGCTGCTAAGCTAGGTGTTTGTTATTATTCTGTGAGTTCTTACCAAAATGTAACTGATCTTTCCATAAAAATAGGACTCTTGGCTGATATACATCACCTAAAATTCAGAAGACAAGATATTGTATACCTGTATATGTTTATGTTCCAACAAATACACAGTGGTATTCTAACAATTGTCTGAAAATCAGTGGTGGGGTTCAAATAATTTAACAACACGTTTTGTTCATCATCATCACCCACGTGACTCGCTTTGCATATTCATCATCACCACATTGTCGTCATCACCGGTGTGACGCGCCTTGTATATTTGTCATCACCGGTGCAACGTGCATATCATTGATGTCATCACCGGTGCGATGCATGTCGCATTGACATCACTGGAACAACACTCCTTGAGGCGGGGGCAGCATCACCAGCGTGACACGCCTCACAGATTTATGCTAACAGGTTAGCCGAATTCAACAAAAAATTAGGTAGCGGTTCTGCTGAACTGGTGCGAACCGGCTGAATCCCACCACTGCTGAAAATGTGAGATATATTTTATCTGGTGGTCTTAAGTTCCTTTCAAAAAAGTTCACAATAAAGTCTGGTATTCTTATTACCAGCTATATGTTTCTATGCAATAATCACTTCCCTTTATATTAATTCCATTTTGAAGCAAATGAATCACACCTTTTGCAAGTTTAGTATGCAAGAATGTTTTGGGGTGGGGTGGGTGAAGGTGTCAAAAAAGATATTGAATCATGCAATCAAAATCCATTCATATTTTTTTGTGAAATGAGCAGGCAGGATATGTAAGAAAGGACACAAACATTTTTTATCCCACTTTTATTATTTTCTAAGTAACTCAAGGCAGCAAACATACCTAAAACTCCTTCCTCCTCTTTTTCACCACAACAACATCCCAGTGAAGTAGGTTGCGCTGAAAGAGCTTTCATGCCTAAGGCAGAACTAGAACTCACTATCTCCTGGTTTCTAAGCCATTCACTACTGCATCAAATTTGCATATGTATTTATGTATGCATATATGTACATACATACACATCTCTCTCTCTCTCTCTCTCTCTCTCTCTCTCTCTCTCTCTCTCTCTCTCTCTCTCTCTC
>NW_015426756.1:0-1249 GCF_001527695.2 Protobothrops mucrosquamatus | reverse complement strand
ATCGGCTGCCGAGAGCGCACACACGGGCAGTGTCGGGCAGCCATGCGCTCCCCCCTCGCCCCCCCCCAGGCCAGGCTGCTGCGGGGAAGGGGAGACAGGCTGCACCACAAAGCCACAATTCACAGTGCGGAGCCAAACAGGGTTGATTATTGGTCCTCAAAGAAACGGAAGGCAGGAGAGTCCGAGGGAGGGCGAGGGGTGGGGTGGGGTAGAGATGACCACAGCAATGACCCCCAATCTCCTGGACCCCCCCTCCAACCTCTCATTCCTCTGTGGAGGAGACCCCTGCAATGGATTCGCCCCCCACGTCCTCCGGGCAATGACACAAAACCTTTCCCCTACGCAGGGGTCTCCAGCTGGAGAACTTTAAGGCTCGTGGACTTCGACTCCCAGAGGTCCACGGGTCTTAAAGTGGAGTAGAGAATTCTGGGAGTTGAAGTCCGCAAACCTTTTGAGTACGGAACCCCGGGAGCTGAAGTCCACGTGTCTTAAAAGTGGCCAAATTTGGAGACTTTGATTTTGGAGGCCTCGATCAACTTTGGATCATTTCTGGGCCTTTCCTGCTCACACCCACCCTGCGAGGGAGGCCTGGGCTCTCCTGCAGTCTCCCTTCACTTGCAGGACTCATATTCCCCCCCCCTCCCCTCAGCCCAGCATCGGACCCTCCTCTGCCTTCTTTGCTGCTACGCTAGAAAAAGCCGGGAGTAACGGGGAGGGGGGCCGGGATGGGAAGCAGTGGGGGTGCCAGGGACCCCGAGACCTCAGCCCGGGCTAGTAGGCGTGGTCGGCCACGTAGAGCGATTGTCCAGCCGCCCCGGAGCCGTCGTCGCTGCCTTCGTACTTGCCGAGAGCTGCTTGACCGTTGACCTGCAAGACAAGAGAGGGCTATTGGGGACAGGGGTTACGTCTTCCCTTGGGGACCCTCCCCACAAGGGCCAGCCTTTTGCAAGTGGCAACCAGCTCTGTTTCTGCCCTGCACCCCAGAAAGAGCCAGGGACCCCAATTAGGAAGCCCCTCTTCCTGGGCAGTGGGGGCACACCCCTCTCCCCGGTCACCCACCTCCGCTCGCTTGAGGAACTCCTCCGTGGCCAGCTCCTCGTTCTCCCGCTGGCCCCGCCAGGCATTGAGCGCGGAGGCTTGCAGCGCCCGGCCGTAGGAGAAGGTCAGGGCCCACGGCCGGGGCAGCGGGCAGTTGTTGATGGCGTTGAGGTTGACGGAGGCCTCCTCCTCGCTCTGCCCGCCGGACAGG
>NW_015426755.1:0-1249 GCF_001527695.2 Protobothrops mucrosquamatus | reverse complement strand
ACCCCCCATCCAATCAGAGCACAGCCAAGCTCCTTAACCAATCAGAACACACCTCCACCCAATCAGAACACAGCCAAGCTCCCACCCAATCAGCTCAAACCCCACTGGCAGTTAAAAGGAAGAAACAACTGCGATCACACACACTACTCCCAGAAGCACGAAGCTGAAGACACCAGCCTGAAGATGACGAATGTGACTTTGTCGAAATGTCGCCAAGACACTTCTAATTCTACGCGGGAGAAAACCCGAATAACTAAAGACCTACAGATATATATATATACACACACACACACATATATATACACACACACACACACACACACACACACACACCTATGTAGGTCTTTGGATATTCGGGTTTTCTCCCGCGTAAAATTGGAAGTGTCTTGGCAATGTTGACACTTCCAATTTTACGCGGGAGAAAACCCGAATATCCAAAGACCTACATACAAACACCTGCGAAAACCTCAGAAAACATATATACATATACATATATATTTCAATTAATGGAATAGAATACCTCCTCACTTTGAATTTGATTGGTAGACAAACCATTTGAGAAAGGACCTTCTGATATGCTGTTTGGATAGCCTTTGATGATATGACAGTTAAGCGTGTACAAAAATGGTACTCAGATGTTTATCAATGGAAATAAATATCACGTAGGGTATTGGAATGATCAGTTTTGTGTCTTTTATTTTTCATTTTTTTCATTATTTGATATGGATTACTGGATGGAAGGAAGAATGCTAATCAGATCAGCAGATCATACAAAGCAAGCGGTAGGGGAGAGATAGCCAATCTTATAAGACAGGAATACAATTACAAAGGATAGAGGGATAAGTGAAAGTGAAAGGATAAAATAAAACAGAAAGTGCAAAGTACTGAGAAAATACATTTCAAATATATTTTAAGGGGGATATTTGGCTTAGTAATACTACTCACAGAACAGATCTTAGTATGTAATTGATTGAAAATTTATATGTACCAATAATGCAATGTGGTTCCCAACTAATCTCAACAATTACCCTCATTATAGTACTATATATTTCTTTGTTTACTTCAGTTGTTGAGTATTCTACCCATGTATATACTGGAGACAGGAAGAAAGCTGACGCCAGTGGCGATGCTTATTTTTGTATTTGTGGAGATAGAGGTGACTCAGGAAAACGATGGCTTAATAATTCTAAAACAGGACCAATCACTTTTGGTAGAGGACAGGTAATATATACTGTATTTATATATATAT
>NW_015426754.1:0-1249 GCF_001527695.2 Protobothrops mucrosquamatus | reverse complement strand
CCCCCCCCCCCCCCCGCTGCCAACGGTCTCCCACTTTCTCCCCCCCCCAGCCTTTCTAAGACTGATCCAGCTCTATGGCCAAGCCAAAACCCCACCCCAGATAGGATCACCCTCCGGGGAAGCGCAGCAAGAGCGGGACGATTCGTGCATCGGCCGAGAATACTTGAATGCGGTTTGACAGAGTGACAGAGTTTCAAAAAAAAAAGCAACCACAGATAAATTGTACTATTTATCCATCCGAAAGTAGCAACAGCTCTTCCTTCTCTTTCTGGACTGCTGAAGCTGAGCTGCTGCTGTTCTCAAGTCTGATTTTGATAGTTTTCTTTTATGTAAATATATACATATCCAAGTTTAAAAAAAAAACACAGATTAAAGGGGGAAAAAAACCCAAGAAGCTGCTTTTAGCGGCTGTAGACTTTTATGGCTTCCTTCCTTTTCTTCCTCCCTCTCTCCCTTCCTTCCTTCCTTCCTTCCTTCCTTCCTTCCTTCCTTCCTTCCTTCCTTCCTTCCTTCCTTCCTTCCTTCCTTCTCTTTTTTCCATCCCCTTCTTCCTTCCTTCCTTCCTTCCTTCCATCCCTTTCTCCTTCTCTTTTTTCCATCCCCTTCTCCCTCCCTGCCTCCCTCTTTCTTTCTTTCTTTCTTTCTTTCTTTCTTTCTTTCTTTCTTTCTTTCTTTCTTTCTTTCTTTCTTTCTTTCCTCCTTTCCATGGATTTGTTTGCAGTGTGGTCCCAGTGCAATAAAGATATGGCAAATACCTGGTCTTTGTGGTTCTGATTCCAACCATCCCGACAGAAAAACCTGCACCAGCTCAAGGCCCAGAGCTGTTTTTCTCTCTCTTTTCTTTTTCTTTTCTTTTTTTGGTTTTGTTTTGAAGCATGAATTTGAGCTCATTCCGCCTTCCACCTGCCTGAACCTGCCTCAAAAGGAAGATCTTAAGTCACGTTAATTCCCCCAGATGCCTCCTGCTTGTACAGACAGCCTTTTCCATGGTGCCTCTCAAAAGTATAGAAATCTCTCTCGTTTTTGTCTAGTCAGATCTGCCCCTTGTGTTTTTGGGTTTTTTTTCCCTCCCCCGGTCTCTCTTTTTTCCAGCTTCGTGTGAGAATTGTTCGTTCTTAACACCCTCATATTCTTTCCCGGGGCTAAAGCGCACAACTTAATTTCTCACCTTACTGTTTATGCATCTAGAAAATGGCTAACAGTATGATATCCAAATCATACTGTTGGCTTACAGGCATCCTCATGACTG
>NW_015426753.1:0-1249 GCF_001527695.2 Protobothrops mucrosquamatus | reverse complement strand
TCTCTGAAGTTAATACTTTCTAACAACAGATTTAAACTTCTCTTTTGTCAGTTTGAGATTATGCCCCCATGTTTTTGTGTTTCACTTAATATTGAAAATAGTGCCTTCTAGAACTTCATTCACACTGTTAATATATTTAAATTTTCAGTCATGTTCCCCCTTTCCTCCTGTCCTCTTGGCTCAACAAATTTAGTTCATCCAATCTTCCTGATATGTTTTGTCCCTCAAACCTTGCATCATTTTTGTTGCCTATTAATGGACACCCTCAATCTTATCAATATGTTTTTTTTAATGAGGTATTCAGAAATGGAGATAGTATTCCAAATGGGGAGTGACAGAATGCTAGAATTAAGTCAATGTTAAGTAGCCACAACTCGGTCCGTGCTTCCTAGGTGATTCAGTCTAGGACTAATTTTTATTTATTTATTTATTTATTGTAAGATACTCTTTATTCCTTTGTTCTTCTGACTTTCTCCATTTAGATCACATATGGATCAGCTCCACTGATGAATATTGAAACAGCAATGTTTGTCAAATGGATGTTCCCAGATGAGAACCACCAATTTAATGCAATACTGCACTTATTGTTGCATTTTGGGTGGACCTGGGCTGGGTTAGTTTCTCGATACGAGGAAGACAGAGACAGGTTCATTCAAAAGAGCCTTCCCATGTTTTCAGAGAGAGGAATCTGCTTTGACTTTATAGAATGTCTTCCACAAATGATGTATGGTAATGCAGCTGATAAGTGGATAGATAATGTAGATAAAATATTCAAAGTAATCATGGAGAGTACAGTCATTGCAGTCATCTTAAGTGCTGAAATTGCAGGCATGTTGACTTTGAGACTAATGATTTATTTTTCCAATTATGATGATATTCCAAAGGAGAGAAAGGCCAAAGTTTGGATCATGACAGCCCAGATGGAATTCACCTCCATTCGGATGCAAAGACAGTTGCCTATTGATTTCCTTCATGGTGCTCTTTCCTTTGCAATTCACTCAAAGAAGCTGACTGACTTTCAACAATTTATGGAAAAGAGAAACCCAAATGTAGACAAAGACGATGGGTTTATTAGGGATTTCTGGAAAGATGCATTTGAATGCTCATTCTCCAGTGATATTACAGATGGGAATGCTGAAAGGATCTGCACTGGAGAAGAGAAGCTGGAGACTCTTCCTAATGCTGTCTTTGAGACCACCATAGGTGGACATAGTTATAGCATCTACAATGCAGTCTATGCTGTGGCACA
>NW_015426752.1:0-1249 GCF_001527695.2 Protobothrops mucrosquamatus | reverse complement strand
ACAGCCAAGCAACCCCATTGCTGAAGCCAGAATAGAGAAGATCTCCACCACCACCATGTACTTCCCCTTGGTGCTCAGATAGGTGGGAACAAATGTTACCCAAACGCTGCAAAACACCAGCATGCTGAAGGTAATGAATTTGGCTTCATTGAAGCTATCAGGTAACTTCCTAGCTAGGAAGGCTACCGTGAAACTGAAAGCAGTTAAGAACCCCATAAAGCCCAGAACAGTATAAAACATGATGGCTGATCCTTCATTACATTCTAGTACAATTTCTTCAGCCATGGAGTGTGTGTCTGAATCTGGAAATGGGGGAGAAATTACCAGCCATGCAACACAAATTGTGACTTGTATCAGAGAGCAAGAAAGGACAATGGAGTTGGCCAGCCTTTTCCCCACCCATTTCTTTATTTGGGATCCTGGTTTGGTGGCCATGAAAGCAAGAACCACTATGGTTGTTTTACCCAAAATGCAAGAAATGGCTACAGAGAAGATGATGCCAAATGCAGTTTGTCGCATGAGACATTTGACTTGATCAGGTTGTCCAATGAAAAGAAAACTGCAAAGGAAAGATAGCTGGAGAGCAATGAGAAGAGTACAGGTGAGATTCCTGTTGTTGGCTTTGACTATGGGGGTTTCCCACTCTTTAATGAAGATCCTCAGCACCAAGGCTGAAGTTACAAAAAAGAAGACAGCTACAGTGGCCAAAGTGATTCCCAAAGCTTCTTCATAAGACAAGAAAGTTATATGTTTTTCAATGCAAAGATTGTGAGCTTCATTTGGATATTGATCTTCTGGACATTGGAAACAGTCAGCTGCATCTGCAAAAGAAAACATTAAAGGACTGTTTATTGATCAGAGTTTAAGAGCTGCATCGTGGCCTAGTGGTTAAGATGCTCTGTTGGGATTTTTATAGTTCAGGCTTCTATAGTAAGACTAGGCCAGTGGCCAGCTTGCATATTAGAGGCCTAGGACAATAAGTAGGGCAACCACATTGTTGGGAATGATTATTGCAATGGTCAGGTAATTTTGCTTTGCATTAGCTAAGAATCTGACCATGTACAAAAAGCAAGTAAGAAAATGCAGCTGCATTGCATATGTAATTTTGTATATCCTGTTCCAAACCACATATCTGAACATCCTGTAACAGGAAAAGCTCTATAGAACTGTGCTCAGAAACACAAGCCACAGAGCCTGTCCGGATAACTCCGGACATGAGAGAAAACCACATCCTATAGAAAGCATTAAC
>NW_015426751.1:0-1249 GCF_001527695.2 Protobothrops mucrosquamatus | reverse complement strand
TAAGACATGGTTATTCCAGCTTGCAGGACTGGCCTAGGGGAAATTTTTAGAGGGGGTTTTAATTATATTTTAATTAGATCACAGTTAAATATTTCCTTTTTAATTAATTTTTAAACTTGTAATGTTATCTGTGTATTTTTTACTTGATTGTTAGCCGCCCTGAGTCCGCAAGGAGAAGGGCGGGATATAAATTTAATAATAATAATAAAAAAAATAATAAAAATTAAAAAAAAAAGAAAAAAGAATGCAGTACTGCAGGCTATTTCTGCTGACTGCCGGTTGCCAGCAGTTCGAGTCTCATCTGCTCAAGGTTGATTCAGCCTTCCGAATGATGGGCTGGATGCCAAAACAAACCAAGGTTAGGCACACACTTCAAAAGACTCCAGGAAGTCTGTAATTGGGGAGTGTGTTCTGGTAAGAACAAAGAATGCTTATTCACAGAGAATATGCACCTGTAAAGCTTGTAACAATTCTGGTGGTTAGAAAGCTGATAAAAGTAAGGCAGACTTAGGCACCTTGCAAGCTCAGCTAAAGGTTAGGAACAGGGACGGCCCTGGAGCAAATAGGATGTGTATTAGATATCTCCTGAAGCATTCATTAGCCAAGGCTTAGGAATAGGGACGGCTAGAGACCAGTAGAATAATTGTTAAGACTATTACTGACATGTTTATTAGATCAGGAATTCTGGGAATTGAAGTCCACGAGTCATAAAAGAGCCAAGGTTGCCTACCCCTGCTTTAATGGGTTAAAACATTAGAGGTGGGCCTGGAAGGCGTGTCCTAGAGCGGCAGCAAATAGCAAAGTCCGGCTGGTTGGGGAGGGGGTAATGGAACGCGAAAGGGATTAAAAAAAAAACATGAGGGTTCCTTCCGGTTGGAACGTTCGGCCACTGCACGGCAGGAGATGAATGGAGGCCGCGTGGTAAGTAGAAAAAACGGGGACGCGCTTGCGAGGGTCGGCAATGGAAAGCGGGCGGTGGGTTGTAGGTTGCGTGCGCGCGCAGCAGCGGCGGCGGCGGCGGGGGGGGCGCCCAGCCCATCAGTGCCACCTTTAAGCCCCATCCATCCTCCCCTTCGCTTTCAGATAATGACAAACCCCATCCTCCCCAGCGATCTTTCCTGCTGTATCCGCTTCCCGCCGTCTCACCCGACGTAGTAATAATAATGATCAGAATCGGAATAGAGCTGGAAGGGGACCTTGGAGATCTTCTAGTCCAGCCCCATTGCTCAAGCAGCGGACCTTATACCAT
>NW_015426750.1:0-1249 GCF_001527695.2 Protobothrops mucrosquamatus | reverse complement strand
CTTTGTCTTCTTGATGGCTCTGGCTTCAACTTTCTGATGGTTCCACATCTGCATTTGTATAAGACTAGCTACTGCCCTGGGCAGAGATGAGGCCAGGTTTGGTTTCTGCTTTTCAAAAAATGCTTTTAAAAATCCTTTTGGTGAACAATATTTTTTTCCTGCCTTTTTAATATTTCCTTCTCTGGGTTAACTTCCCACATTAGCAACTTCTGCTTTTCTTATTTGTATATAGTTTACTTGTCTGACTTTATGACTTTCAGGTGGCTTCTTCTATCAAACTTTAGATTCATTAGAAATTTCAATAGGATAAGGGACAGTGAATGTTAGCACGAGGAATAAAGGGGAAAAATGTTGTAAAAGAATATGAATTTTGTATCAAAACAGATATGAGCGAAATTACATCATAAATTTGTTTTACTATTTCCTGTAAAAAAAAAAAGGGAGCAAACACACTTCTAACTAGATGAGAAGCAAAGCTGTATTTCTGGTGGGAATAGAAACTTCGTTGTATTGTTTTTACACAAATCAATCAACTGAGAGCATAGAAATCGAACACAGCAATAGCAATAGTGCTTTACAAAATCAGCATATTGCCCCCAACAATCTGGGTCATTTTATTGACCTTCGAAGGATGGAAGGCCGAGTCAATCTTGAGATGCATTGGTGGCAGGGAATCTTCCTGTGTACTGTGCATATTCTTTGAAAACGCATTAACAGTAACGTTTGCTGCTTCATAGATTGATTAAAGGGAAACATGCAGAAAAATCCAGTTTCTTTGCATTTAATTGTTTGGACTGATACAGACACACGAGACCGATCCGTGTACTTGTTTGATTAGTATTAGTAACTAGTTAGGCCCAGGCGCGCATATAAGGAAATAAACCCGGCGAAGCTCGCTCCTGATTGCAAGAAACCCTTGCAAGCGCCGCCTCCGTTTTGCTGCAGAAAATCACGCAAGCGTCCCGGCCGAAGCCAAGGCAGGACATGAATGAGCCAGCAGGCTATTCTGAGCCGCAGTTCGGCGGAGACATGCTACGGCTGCGCGTATCGGGATCCATCTCGTCTATATATAGCACTCCTCTCCGTGTACTAGCAGGGCTATCCCTCTCCTCCCCTCGCTTCCCTTTCTATTTGTGAGCTTGGAAGGAGAGCTTCAGCGCTGGAGCTTAGACGCTTCCGCTTCCGCTCCCCTCCTTTACGGGGCGCTGAAACTTGGCCCTTCTAGCCTATGGAGAGCGCACGGCCCTCA
>NW_015426749.1:0-1249 GCF_001527695.2 Protobothrops mucrosquamatus | reverse complement strand
AATTCCTGAGCCAGCGATGCTGGCTCAGGAATTCTGGGAGTTGAAGTCCGCGAGTCATAAAAGAGCCAAGGTTGACTACCCCTGGTCTACACTCTACAGCCTACAAAAGGCTATTGGTGAAAGAGAAAGAGGCTGAAGGGCCCCCCAAGGCAACTTTGACCGGTGGCTCCCGATTCCAAAGGAGCTCGGTGGGGGGGGGGGTGTCCCTTCGCCCCCTTTCTAACCTACCGAACTACTTAGGAACGGAACCTCTACCGCTGGGCTCGTGCTTAGGAGTCTTGGCTTGCCCAGAAACAAACCGTGCCCGCACTCGAAGGCGCATTTACGTAACAAGGATCCCAATGAGAACCTGCGCCTAGTCTGGTGAGTTTGGACCCGCCACACGCAGGGAGGTTTCCTTCCGAGCAGGTCCCGGGAGGTCCAGCAGGGCTTTGTCATTTACACTGTTAAACGGAGACAAGGGGGGGTCTCTCTCGCTTTGGCCTGCCCCCCCTTTGCGCCGGCAGGGAGGAGGCGTTGGAGCGAAATTTAAGCGCGGGCAGAGATATAAGATGCCTCGCAACCCTCTCCGGAATCTCCCGCCGTAACGGATGCCATCTGAAGGCATTCCTAGATCCCGCTCCCTTTCCTTCTTCCCGGGAGGAGGCCGGGACGCGGAGTGGCTGCCAGTCCCTATCTCCAGGCGCAGCAGCCTGACGGATGGCCCTTTTAATCAGGCCCTCGTTAATCTTCCTCCCTCAGGAGGTCTGTATTTTCCGGGCCGATAAGGTGGAAAGCGTCTCAGACAGAGCGCTGCGCCGCAGGGCCCCGCCGCCCTGGCACTTCCAGCCAGACCCTCCTCCGCCTCTGCCACGCTCCCCCCTTCCCAGCTCACGGAGGGCCATCGGGGGGGGGGGGCTTCCTGGCGGGGAAAGGACCTTGGGGAGTTGCGATGAAAAACAAGCAACGGGAGCCGGGAATGACTCCTCGAAAAATCCAGCCTTGCGAAGCCAAACCAGCAGGGCAGCTACTCGCGCACCTAAGGCGCGCACACACACCCCCTTTTCTGCCTCCATCCCAGTTTTCCACTTGTTCCATCTGCCCCCCCCCTCTCTCTCTCAAAGGCGATTCCCATTTCTGCTGCGCAAAAGCACCTCCCGCACCCCCGACTTCCTGCTGCTCACCATCCTCCCCTCGCCATCAGAGCCACTTCTGTTTCTAAAAATTCCTCTCTCTCTCCCTCTCCCCATCTCTCCCTCTCCTTCTCCCT
>NW_015426748.1:0-1249 GCF_001527695.2 Protobothrops mucrosquamatus | reverse complement strand
GGACAGCATATCTCAGGGGCTGCCCCAAAGAAGAGGGAGTCAAGCTATTCCCCAAAGCGCCTGAAGGCAGGACAAGAAGCAACGGATGGAAACTAACCAAGGAGAGAAGCAACCTAGAACTAAGGAGAAACTTCCTGACAGTGAGAACAATTAACCAGTGGAACAACCTGCCTCCAGAAGCGGTGAATGCTCCAACACTGGAAGTTTTTAAGAAGAGACTGGGCAGCCATTTGTCCAAAATGGTATAGGGTTTCCTGCCTGAGCAGGGGGTTGGACTAGATGACCTTCAAGGTGTTCTGTCCCAGCCTACGTCCGTCTTTGTTGTGTCACTTTACTATTATTATTATTATTATTATTATTATTATTATTATTATTATTATTATTATTATTATTATTATTATTATTATTATTATTATTATATCAGATAGCTTTCATTCAAGTGATTGTGACTACCTTGTCTTTGTGTTTCACGTTACGTGAACTCAACAAATGTTTTTTTCCCCCCACAGTGAAAAAGCTGCAAGGCTATTTGAAACATACTACTTTATATGCTGAAAGAGCCCCCCCCCTCCTTCTTTGGTCCAGCTAATATTTAGGTGTTCTCATCCAAATTACATTTTCTTGCCAGCTCCTTGCCCTTTGCTGGTGATGAGACAGGTGGAAATTCTTAATTGTCTAATTCATTAGCTGGCCGTTCCCAAGAGATTCTGCAAAAGATTAAACTTGTATATCTTTGCTTGCTACACAGACAAGACTTGGGCTGCGGGACTGGCAGAGCTTTTAAAGGCCAGTAAATCTCCTTCACTATGTCACCCTAAGAGTTAATGTGAAGTGGCTAACACAAATCTCCCTTTTTGAAACACCTGGTCACGGATGCATTGCTGGACCTTTGTGTAGGCTGAGACTCTCCAATGGCTTCTACTTTGGCTCTACATGGGGCTGCCCTTGAAGAGCATCCGGAAGCTCCAGTTGGCTCAAAATGCAATGGCCCGCATGGTTTTGTGCAGACCTCAGTGTGCACATGTGTTACCTCTCCTGCGGAAGCTGCACCGGTTACTGATTTGCTTCCAGGTGCAATTCAAGGTGGTGGTGGTGCAGGGGTTAGGATACAGTATTGTAGGCTAATTCCGTTGACTGTCAGAAGTTCGATCTTAACCGGCTCAAGGTTGACTCAGCCTTCCATCCTTCCGAGGTCAGTAAAATGAGGATCCCAGATTGTTGGGGGCAAATATGCTGGCTCTGTAAACTG
>NW_015426747.1:0-1249 GCF_001527695.2 Protobothrops mucrosquamatus | reverse complement strand
GATCTCCCTTCCTTCCGCCGCGCCCTCAAGACATGGTTGTTCCAGCTTGCGGGACTGGCCTAAGGGATTTTAAAGGGGTTTTAATTACTTTTAATCTGACAAATTTAAATATTTCTTTTTAATCAAATTTTAATTAGGTGTATAATATGTTAGTATTTTATCCAATTGTCAGCCGCCCTGAGTCCGCAAGGAGAAGGGCGGGATATAAATGTAATTAATAAATAAAATAAATAAATAAATAAAAGGCAGAGGCATGGGGGAAAGCAGGTGAGTCCAACATGTTGTGTGGGCGCCTGTCCCAGCATGGCTGTGGGCAAGCCGAGAGCTGATAGGATGGAGTGAGTGGTGTGTCGGGATCATCTGCCTCCCCCCCATACCTCTGCCTCTTGCTGCTGCTGGTGCCGCCGGACATGTCTCCCATGAGCCAGATGGCCACACAGCATATCTGGATCACCTGCATCCCTCCCCATGCCTTTGCCTCTGCCTGGCTCCGCTGTGCACTTTTCACCCAGCCAGTGACTGGAAGCTTCATCTGCTTGCAAATGAGGTGCTTTGAAATGGAGCTAATCACTCCATTTCAAAGTGCCTCATTTGCAAGTAGACAAAGCTTCCAGTCTCCATCATTTCTCCATCCATGTGAAAAGTGTCTGCCCTGGGAAGCCCCTTAAGCCATTGCAACCACGGGCAAGAAGATGTTGGGAGGCAGAGGACAGCCAGCTGCAAAATAAGTCATCCCCTGAAAATAAGACCTAATGGGTCTTTTGATCCAAATATATATATATATATATAAGACCCAGTCTTATTTTCAGGGAAACACGATATAAGATCTGAAAAACTGAGATTGCCTAAAATGGTCCAGCAAGGGCTTTCATGGCATATTTTACTGGCCTGATACACTGGGTACAATTGTCTGAGCTTGGAAGTAATGAAATGGCCCACATTCTCCTTGTTAGACCATTTCATAGTGAGGTCTAACCCCATGGCTTCAGTACTCTCTAAAGGAATGGTGGAAATGTTAGAATACTCTATCATCATTAAAGAATCTGAGGGATGCTCTGGCAGAATTTCCCAAAAGCTGTGGTGGAATTTCAGGCTGTTGGTTCTAACAAACCTGTTGAGATCTTCTCCTTCCTTTTGAAATAGTGAGAGAAATCATGTCCATAATTACCACATGTGCCTTTGCTATAGAGGCCAGAAGTCTCTGGTTTTCTATGGAAGTCTGGAAGATGGAATGAATGGTAGTTGAAGT
>NW_015426746.1:0-1249 GCF_001527695.2 Protobothrops mucrosquamatus | reverse complement strand
CTTTTATGGGATTCCCCTGGCTTGTAATCACACAATTCCATTGGCTGGCAAGACCCTGTTGCTAGTTAGCCAACCAGCAACGGGCATGAAACTGTATGCAGATGGAGAAGGGCAATCACCCTTAATGGGCGATCAATGGTGAAAGGCAATCACCCTTAATGGGTGATCAGGATATGCATAGGGGATTAAGGGGGGGGGGGAATACAAAGAACACAACACAATTATTAGGTGAATCCAGCTTTTCCCTTTGACCCTGCTTGTTGGAAGCCAATTGGGAAGGTCATATATGGAGATTGCAGGACCTTGGGACATTGCAACTGTTGTAAATACATGCTAGTTGCCAAGTGTCCAAATTTTGATCATGTGACCATGGGGATGACGTGACAGTTGTAAGTGTGAGGACAAGTCATAAGACATTTTGTTTTGCAGTGCCCTTGTAATTTTAAATGATCGCTAACCAAGTGGTGGTAACTTGAGGACTACTTTTATGTGGCCAATGAATCTACTAAAAAAACTCACACCCACCAGCTGTCACTTTCTGAAATGAAATTGGTTCATAGGTAAATATTTATCAAGTGGTTCTCACCTGATGTTTAATTATCAGACAATCTAGTTCTTGTGCCATGGCTATAAATGTCCATATCACTTCAAGGGTAGGTCTTTTGAATTAAACAGCTTTCCTATTAATGTGCCGAACTTAGGTATCAGTTATAGACTAATCAAGTCATGCATGTGCATGTATAGATCACCCCAGAATCTCATATTAAAAATTGGGATTTTATCCCCACTCCTGGATAGAATTTGTAATCTGTAACCTCAGGCTGTATATAGCTGTTCCTGAACCTCAAAATGGTTGTAACACAGTAATTGGTCATGTATCAAAGGAGGATATTTACTAACCACAGAAGTAATAATATTAACTAGAATTTTAACAGAATTTTAATTTAAATTGAGTTAAATTATGGTCAAATTTAATTTTTGTCTGAAAATCATCAATTCTCTGGAGAATTGTACCCAGGTGGTTGTTAAGAAAAAGTGAGTGTGATTTGCACCTGAAAGAAATTGCGTGCTCCTGATTGATGCAGAAAAAACCAGTGAACATCTTCATTCTGACAGAATTGTACAATATATGTAAAGTTATTCACGCTATGATATGAAACAAAGAAACTTATACCAAGTTATGATGGATTTAAACAATTTTAAAGCATGTAATCTTGAATGAACTTTTTTTTTAAACACATTTTATTAG
>NW_015426745.1:0-1249 GCF_001527695.2 Protobothrops mucrosquamatus | reverse complement strand
ATTTTTTACTCTTTAGAGTAGGATTCCTATTATTTAAAGATGGATTTTATTCTTGCACCTGCGTATCTTATAGGGAAATGTCAAAATGGAGTACAGTACACCTATCTGAGATCTCCTCCTCCTCCTCCTCCTCCTCCTCCTCCTCCAGCACCAGTCCATCCAAACTCACTCCCAATTTAAAGCCTCATTCTCTATTTAAAATTGAGCTTAAGCATGTTGGGAAGAAGCTACTCTACTGCTCCCATGGAGTTATTTGAAACTAGCTGTACCCGGCCACGCTTTGCTGTGGCTCAGTCTGGTTAAATGGAAAAGAAAGAAAAGAGAAAGTGCACGTTTGTAATATGTTTAATTTCACAATGCTTGTGGGTATACAATATTTTTTGTTGTTCCATTGTCTGTGCAGATATAGAGATTGTCTGGTTTGCCGACTCTAGAACACGCAACATATAATTGTCCATGTGAGAAGCAATCTGTGTCTAGATCTAAACCGCACAAGTCTAAAGATTGGCCCTGAGCTTTGTTGATGGTGATTGCAAACGCCAATCGAATTGGGAATTGCAATCTCTTAAATTGAAATGGCATATCCGTTGGAATCATAAGAATGTGAGGAATGAGGACATCTTCACCTTTGAAAGGTCCTGTCAAGATTGTTGCATCTACGACGTTGCTCAAGCCGCGTGCCGTTGTAAAGCTTTGGCTGGTTCATATTTTGCAACATGATAATTGGCACGCCGATTTTCAATTGCAGTACGTGCGGTGGCATCCCTGGCAGATTGAGTGAATTCAAAAATTCTGTTGGATAATTAACTGCTTCATCTGCTTCCACAACAGTGTCGACGGACTTGTATGTGACTGCCTTGCTTTGAATGTTAGACTGTTTACCTGTCACAGGTGTGACATCTATATAATAGTAGGTATATAAAAACATGCCTGTATTCAAATGCAACATTGTGTCAAAATTTCAAAGCAATCGGTGAAGAACTTTCGGAGATTTAAGATTTTGAACAAGCAAACATTTACATTTTTATTTATATAGATATTCTTCTAATAAATGAGGTTTGGGAATGGTCCCCTCCCCCCCTCACATCACCATCCTGGGATTGTGCCTATGATGATAATATCATCATCAACATGTGCTACCGTCTGCTACCACCAGAATGTTATAAAAAGGAAAGAAAACATTTAGAATATTGCAGCAGGGATGAAAAGCTAACTAACGGAATAACAATAGTCTGTGGAAGAGTGGCTC
>NW_015426744.1:0-1249 GCF_001527695.2 Protobothrops mucrosquamatus | reverse complement strand
AAAACACCTAATCCAATTATATTCGTTAAACAGCCTCCATTTTCTTTCTCCTTTAGTTTCTCTTTTAGTTTCTTGTTCCCCAGTTTTCAGCATTTTTTCTAACAGCTCTATCATTCATTCTATCAATTCTTCTTCCTTGTCCTCAAATATGATCTGAAGTCTTGAAAAGTAAAATGTCTTTCTCATTTCCGGTGTCATATCTGGGTCTTCCAAATTTTTATTTATCTGCGCCTGTCTGTTGAGTTCTTCTTTCAAATCCTCTATCTTTATGTCAGTTTCCTCTATTTTTTCCTCTGGTTTCTCAATTTCTAGTTCATTCTTTATGGTTATTTTCTGAACGTTTTTTGCTTGTAAGTTTAAGTTGGAGAGTTGCTCATTTATGTTATTTAAATTATTTTTAGTCTCCTCATAATTTAAAACAATTGTTTCTTAAATTGATTTTAACATGGAATGTTTTTCTGGAGTCCATTTACATTTTCTTGTTGATTATCCATGTTTTTTCCAAAGAGAAATAATCCAAAAGCAACTTTCCCACTGTTTCTTAATTCTTGAAACTAAAAGTCAATCAATATTTGTGATCTAGGCCAGCAAATTTAGAATGGTTTATTGCAGACATGTCAAACTTGCGACATCATGTGATGTCGCACAACGTATCGGAACTTTTTCCCCATTGCTGGCAATGGGGTGGGCACGGTTTCCTGGTGACACGTCTGGCCCGCATGCTGGCAGTTTGACACCTCTAGTTTATTGTCTCCTTCATACAGATAAAACAGCCCAAGGATTTTTTTTCCCTTTTCCCAGCTGCAGTCTGCAAAAGTGAAAGTTTCCAGGAACAACAAAGAACCTTATCTATGTCCGGGCTTTGTGCCAAATTTTCTTTAAACATAATAAATTGTAATGCCAAATTCACCACTAGATGTCATTAACATCCATCTTCCAGTTTTTTGTTTGTTTTTTATTGAAAAGTTTTATAAAAGTTACAATATAAACCCCAAAACCAACCCACTCTAACCCCCCCTCCCTCCCCCGCTTCCCAGAGCTGAATACAGAGTTACAAATATAATAATCATAATCTAACTAACATTAACCAACTATATAAATAACCAAGTCCATAATGCGCTTTAACTCCCCTTTAACATAAATATAATAATAATAATTAAAACATAAACAAATTAGTATCCTAATTATTAAACAATAGAATATCCATATTGTTAAACAATACTAATACTAAAAGTAATAATAATATCAT
>NW_015426743.1:0-1249 GCF_001527695.2 Protobothrops mucrosquamatus | reverse complement strand
ACTCTGTGGGAGCGTACCGGTCTATGGGAGGGAATCTGCGGCAGAAGGCGGTCTCGGAGATAACCGGGTCCTATGCCATGAAGCGCTTTAAAGGTGGTAACTAACACCTTAAAGCGCACCCGGAAGGCCACTGGCAACCAGTGCAGCTCGCGCAGCAGCGGTGTCACATGGGAGCGACGAGTCCCTCCCAACACCGCCCTAGTTTCATGACCTAACTAGGTAACATCATCAGTGCTAGAAGGGAATGAGGTTTGCAGAATGGAGGAGAAGGAAAGGAGAAAGAGGAGGAGGAGGAGGAGGAGGAGGAGGAGGAGGAGGAGGGGGGGAATTGTAGGGTTCTTGGTGCTCTCTGAGCCTGGTTGCTTGTCTGCAGATGTTTCATGACCTAACTAGGTAACATCATCAGTGCTAGAAAGGAGGGGGATTTACTATCTGTTTATACACAAGTGGTCTGGCTAGAAAAAAATATTTGTAGCTCAGGGTTGAAATGAGGGGTCCTTGGTGGACCCCTCAGTTTAATGGAAGGAAATAAAAAGGCAGCATGGCCAACCTCAGGAACAGACTATACAATTTAAACTTCCCCAATGTTGACTTACGACCCGTAGCTCTGCGGTAGGTCAGTGGCAAGTTAAGGGCAGCTCCCACGAGGGAGCTGAAATTCACGGGTGGGCTTCCTGAGACCAGACTTTGGATTTGGGCAGGTGTGAGCAGCAGTCGTTGTGTGTGCTGATCAATTGCCAATTGCCCTGACTTAGCACCTCTCTCGCTCCGACAGGTGTGCTGTTTGCCAGACGATCAGGCCTCCTGGGCACCGCGGGAGGTGCCCACAGCCACTCCAGCACCGGGATGCCACCGAGCCAGCTGCTCTCTGCCACATCTCGGGGACGTGCTCCAGCCAGCACCTCACCCTGAGAGGCGAAGCCCTGCAGCCTGTCCTCCACCCCTTGGACAGCAGCCTCCACTCTCCCATCCTGCGTGGGGACCTTGTGGGGGCATCTGTGTTCTTGGTTCAGGGTGGGAAGGGGTGAGGCCCCCGAGCTCTGGAGGGGCTCCAGAGCTTGGAAAGGGACTTCGGGGCAGGGCGAATGGCAGGTTGGAGAGACATTGTGGCAGTGAGGAGGACATGGGGTTGAGACGAAGGTGGTAGAGAGGAAGCTGATTAATCTGTGGAACGACTTGCCTCCAGAAGTTGTGGGTGCTCCATCACGGGAGGTTTTCAAGAAGAGATTAGACAACCGTTTGTCTGAAA
>NW_015426742.1:0-1249 GCF_001527695.2 Protobothrops mucrosquamatus | reverse complement strand
CTCCTCCTTTCTCATGGGGGAGGGTGAGCCAGAAGTGAGCCTGGGGCCTTTGCAGCTCCAGAGGACTCTCTCACTGTAAGTCCTTGCCTGTGCTGGCTCTTTCCCTCCCCCACTACACTTGGCTAGGCAGGGCTGCATACCACCTGCCACTCATTAATGTACCACAAGTGGTACACGTACCACCGGTTGAAAAGCCCTGCTGTAGTGGGTTGAAAGTCGCCCTGGAGGGGCGACCACCAATGAGGAGGCTTGTTGGTGACTGCGGGAGGGCGGCAGCGTCTTCCATGGCTCCAGCTAACTCCTTAGGACCAACGGAGCAAAGATCGTCCTACAAGATGGCCAATCATCTAGCTGCACCAGCCGAAAGTCACAGGAACATCTAAGTGTGAAAGACCCACCGCGGATGATCCAGGTGAGACCCTCTCTTCTCCTCTCTTCACCCTATTTTTCTCTCTGCCTGTAAAAGCCTTTTTGGAATCATTTCCCTGTCTTGAGAGAGCGGCGTTTGCTTGCGTGGGAAGAAATGCGCTGAACAAAAGGACAGAATAATTAATTTTAATGACTATACCTTACTTTTATTTACCTTGGGGTACAGAAAAAACTTTTTTATAGAGCTTTATTTTCATTTTACACTTGAAGAATATTTCTTTTTCCACTTTTTCTTCTTTTTAAGAAAAGAGAGAGAAAAAGAAAAAAAATGGTGTTTGGGAAAAATTTTGTAACCTACTGAGGACATCTTGTGGCGAAAATCTAATATTGCAACTGCCTGTTTTTGTCTGGAGATGAGGTTGGCTTGACCTTCAAACTATTACAGAAGGGAAAAGATAAAGAAGCTGATGCAGCGGTTAGAAATTGTGGGGGTGGACATTGTTTAATTTCTAGTAAATATAGCCCCCACTAAAAGATAAAAAGGACTGTCTTCAATTATTATTGAAATGGAGAAACCTTACTTACAATTAAATTGTAAACTTATATTGGAAAAAATTTATGAAGGCACTAAGCAAGTATGCACTAAAATAAAAGACATTACTACAGAAATAAGAGCCAGAAATTCCAAAGAAATACAATTACCAACCTAATCCAAAGGGAAACACCCCCCAAGAACCGAGACATAGAACAGTACAACGACATCGCCCTCCTCCCCTACATCAAAGGCACCACAGATAAAATCAGCAAAATTCTCCACAAACACAATATCAAGACAGCCTTCGGCACCGACCAAAAAATAGCCAACATCTTAAGAAACCCC
>NW_015426741.1:0-1250 GCF_001527695.2 Protobothrops mucrosquamatus | reverse complement strand
CCCTTCTCCCGAGGGACTCAGGGCGGCTCACAACATTTTTTAAAACAAAAACAAACCCACAATCCCCGCCGAATAAAACCAATTAAAACCCAAATATTCTAAGTTGTGATATTTAAAATTTTCTAAAAATGAACCCGATTTAAAAATCCTCCCTAGGCCAGGCCCGCTTGCTGGAAAAGCCATGTCTTGAGGGCGCGGCAGAAAGTCAGGAGATCCGGAATCACCCGGATCTGGGGGGGTAGTTCGTTCCAGAGGGCGGGGACCAGACTTTCTCCCTGAGAGTCAGGAGTTCACTATATCCAGGCATAAGCTCATAGGTTGCACCTAGTGGGCAAACAGGCAAAGCTCTTCTGGCGTTCTGTTTTCATACAAGCAATGCTATTGGTTTTCTTCTTCTTTAGCAAATGTTTGACCTAACATATAACCTTGTCTTCCTCACAAAGTTACTAAATTTGTCTTATGCTTATTTTTTGGGAAGTGGGAGTATGTGTTGAGGCACATGCAATCCTCTGATCCAGCAGACTTCTTCACTTGCAGTTTCAAGGCTGACATACTGTCATGTCTGTCCTAAATATATCTCGTTATTCAGCAAAACATATAAGTATCTCTGCATGAAACAAAGATTTTTTTTAAAAAAAAAACCTGTTATGTCCAACAGGGAGGAAGGGAAGGACCTGCAAAAAGTTCTTTTTATAGATCATTCAGCTGAGACTTCAAAAGAAGAAAAGTTTTATTACTGCAGCAGTTTCAAAGTAGTAGTAGTGTTAATTTCAGAAAACATATTAACAAAGAAGGGCACCTGTAAGAAAGCTGAACCAAAAGATCAAGTAAGGCATGAAACACCAGGTAAATGTTACATCTTCAAGGTTAAAACTTACATGTTATCCAGCCATGCAGGAAAAAGCAGATAACACAAAAAAGCATCTAGTGATATATAAACAACTTACGCAGCCATCTATTCCAAAAATTCAAATTAAAAAGATGATCACAATCCTTTGCGCTGAAGTGGCCGACTAGATGTGTAGTGGCATAATCTCCTTTTATAAACTTTCAGACCCATAGCGGGTATTGGAAGCAATAGCTGGTTTCTTTAGACATCCCATTTTTCCCTGTAGCCAAGTGAAACATAGATGGATTTTTGTGACTTACTTATAACCGTGCAGCAACACACCAGCCACACTCCTGAAAAAGAGCCCTATGCTTTAACCATTACAAGGCACTGATTTCCCACAGGTATCATATTGATATTT
>NW_015426740.1:0-1250 GCF_001527695.2 Protobothrops mucrosquamatus | reverse complement strand
GAGGGAATCTGTGGCAGAAGGCGGTCTCAGAGATAACCAGGTCCGATGCCATGGAGCGCTTTAAAGGTGGTAACTAACACCTTAAAGCGCACCCGGAAGGCCACTGGCAACCAGTGCAGCTCGCGCAGCAGCGGTGTTACATGGGAGCGACGAGTCCCTCCCAACACCGCCCGCGCGGCCGCATTCTGGACCAGTTGAATAATCATATGTTAAATAATCATATGGGATATTGGTTAAACCATATCTTGTTGGACTGACTATTTGATTCTTTAACTGAACCTGTAATTTTTTTCAGGAAGGAACTGGTCTTCTGAGTTGCAACCAGTACCAAATCTTGTGATTGCTTGCAGAGTACATAGTCAGTTTGATTTTAATGTTGTCCATCCAATGATGTCTTTGTGTAAAGCCATCTTTTAGATTGTTAGAAGAAAATATTTTCTGTATTGCATTGACACGGTATTGCAAACTCATTGTGTCCTCAGGATGTGCCTGGGCAGATATTGATTCTGAAGAAGCCTTGGTGTATACTGCAGCTTAAAATTATGAAACACTTTTCTAAAGATTTGATTTGGTATTTTGTTTTCCGTCAGCAAGCTTGTTTAGGCTTTTTACTTCTCCCTTTGAAGTAGCCTTAAGGAGCACTTCTTAAAGAAATAAAACATTACTCAATAGGGGCCAGCCATTTGCAGTCAGATTCTCATTGTAATTCATCTGTATTTTCCATAGCATCTTCTTCTTCACTTCCTTCATCTAACCTCCTGAATTTATTCAGGTTCTCTTCTTGCTTCACCGTTTAGACTTGACTATCTTACAATAAAGTTACCTGCTTTTGATGATCAGTCCAGTGTTCGAACATTAACAGGAAACAAAAGTATATATAAGAATTATGTGCTTTCCTATATAGCGTGCCCCTCCCTCCCCAAATCAGATGGTATTTTTAGTGTATGAAAACAATTTGTTTCCATAAAGAGGATCAGAGGAAGCAGACAGACATTATTTGATTTTTATTTTAGTACTGTCTCAGAAATTGGTGATCTTGGTAACTCTATGAGTATACTGACATCTATATTCAAGAAAACTGTTAACATTCTGTCTGTCTATATATCTATTATTTGTCTACTTATCCTTATCTATCAATATAACTATCTTTCAGATTTTCATCATTTTTTAATTATTTGTACAGTAATTGTGACAGTGATCCTGCAAACACAGAATTTCAGTCTGCAATTGCTGCCTTTGCTACTTGTTCT
>NW_015426739.1:0-1250 GCF_001527695.2 Protobothrops mucrosquamatus | reverse complement strand
CGAGGAAAATCAATTTTCGTTTTCCGTGCGGACGGCTGGGAAGAAAAAAAAATGAGGGGGATGAAATACGGCGCAGCATTACGTTTTATAATGTCTTGCGTGCCACATGCAAATTATATCAGAGGTACTTAGAATTAAATGAGAGGGCAATCAATAACAGCCGAAGCACCCTGTCCAAAACCAAAAAAAAAAAAAAAAAAACAATCCAGAAGAAATAAGGAAAGGAGAAAAATGAACGTTTTCCCTCGGGATTAGGAGTTGAAAAAGCACCAAGAGAAGAGAGTCTGTGTAGCGCGGGAAGGACCCGTTTGCGCTCTGAGCCTGGTGGCTTCCTTGCGGACGTTTCATGACCCAACTAGGGAACATCATCAGTGCTAGAAGGGAGAGGGTGTAGAGTGGAGGAGGAGGAGGAGGAGGAAGAGAAGGAGGATGAGGAAGACGAGGAGGACAAGGACGAGGAAGACTGTGGGGTCCTGGGTACCCTCTGAACTTGCTTGTTTTCTTGCAGACGTTTCATGACCCAACTAGGGAACATCATCAGTGCTAGAAGGGAGAGGGGAGTGGAGTGGAGGAGGAGGAGGAGGAGGAGGAGGAGGAGGAGGAAGAAGGATCCTTGTTTCTCTCTGCTTGGTGGTTTTCTTGTGGCCCTTTCATGACCCAGCTAGGTAACATCATCAACATTAGAGGGAGGGGTTTGCAGACAGAGAGAGAGAGGAAGGAAGGAGAAGGAAGAGGAGGAAGAGGAGGAGGAGGAGGAGGAAGAGGACGAGGAAGATGGGATCCTTGGTTCTCTTTCACCTTGGTGGTTTTCTTGCAGAAGTTTCATGACCCAACTAGGGATCATCATCATCATTTGACAGTGAGACCAATTAACCAGTGGAACAACCTGCCTCCAGAAGCGGTGAATGCTCCAACACTGGAGGTTTTTAAGAAGAGACTGGACAGCCATTTGTCCGAAATGGTATAGGGTTATCTGCCTGAGCAGGGGGTTGGACTAGATGACCTTCAAGGTCCCTTCCAACTTTATTATGATCAGGGCTAGAAGGGAGTGGGGTGTGTGGAGAGGAGGAGGAGGAGGAGGAGGAGGAGGAGGAAGACTGTTTGGTCCTTGGTATTCTCTGAGCTTGGTGGTTTCCTTGCAGATATTTCTTGACCCAGCTAGGGAACATTATCATGAAATGGGGTGTGTGGAGGAGAGGAGGAAGAGGAGAAGAAGAAGAAGAAGAAGAAGAAGAAGAAGAGGAAGAGGA
>NW_015426738.1:0-1250 GCF_001527695.2 Protobothrops mucrosquamatus | reverse complement strand
GTCCATTAGTGGGTGAAAGTGGCAAGAAGGTGACAAGCAACAGGGAGAAAGCAGAACTATTTAACTCATTTTTCGCATCTGTCTTTACACAAAGGGAAAAAACAGACCAACCTACCAAAAATAGTGCCATAAAAAACAAAATAGAGATACAAGTTAAGATAGGCAAGAAAATGGTAAGTGAACACCTGTCCAGCCTAGAGGAGTTCAAATCACCAGGACCAGATGGATTACACCCCAGGGTTCTTAAGGAGCTGGCGGATGTGATCTCAGAACCACTGAACTATATTTTTCAAAGATCCTGGAGCACTGGGGAACTACCAGAGGACTGGAAAAGAGCTGATGTAGTTCCCATCTTCAAAAAAGGAAAAAAAAGGACCCAGGAAATTACAGACCTATCAGCCTGACCTCAATACATGGGAAGATTCTGGAAAAGATAATCAAACAACGAATCAGCGAACACCTACAGGCAAACAAAGTCATTACTAAAAGCCAACACAGGTTTGTCAAAAACAGATCATGCCAGACAAATCTTATTGCATTCTTTGACCAGGTGACAAAATTAGTGGACCAGAGGAATGCTGTGGATATAATTTACTTGGACTTAGTAAGGCATTTGACAAAGTAGATCACAACCTACTACTTGATAAGATAGAAAAATGCATCACCACCAGATGGATCCGTAGCTGGCTGACTGGCCGTACTCAGCGTGTGGTCCTCAATGGAACCGCATCTACATGGAGGGAAGTGTGTAGTGGGGTGCCCCAGGGCTCTGTTCTGGGCCCAGTGCTCTTCAACGATCTGGACGAGGGGATAGATGGGGAACTCATCAAATTTGCAGATGACACCAAGCTGGCAGGAATAGCCAACACTCCAGAAGACAGGCTTAGAATACAGGAGGATCTGGACAGACTTGAACACTGGGCGCTATCTAACAAAATGAAATTCAATGGTGAAAAAAGTAAGGTTCTACATTTAGGCAAGAAAAACCAAATGTACAGGTATAGTATAGGGGGTACCTTGCTCAATAGTAGCAACTGCGAGAGGGACCTCAGAGTCCTAGTGGACAATCATTTAAATATGAGCCAGCAGTGTGCTGCAGCTGCCAAAAAAGCCAACACAGTGCTAGGCTGCATTAACACAGGGATAGAATCAAGATCACGTGAAGTATTAATACCACTTTACAATGCCTTGGTAAGGCCACACTTGGAATACTGCATCCAGTTTTGGTCACCACGATGTAAAAAAGATGT
>NW_015426737.1:0-1250 GCF_001527695.2 Protobothrops mucrosquamatus | reverse complement strand
TGAAGTAAAGGCTAATAGATTGGTCAAAAGGTTTCATGTGAAACACCCCAACAAACCGAAAGATAACCCTTAACATATGCTTTGGTTTGCTTTACAGGATCTGTCCTTTTTGTAAGGGGGGCCGGATGTCAACGCTGCAAATACTGTATATTCTTGCTTTGACAATATGCAGAACTGTCTGGTATTTTTATAGTTAAACTAGGCAACAGGGGAAAAGGGAGGAGAATAAGAATAGCCCAGGAAAAAGAAACCGGAAGTAAATCACATCTTCCAAGTTGATTGGAAGATGTGAACCATGACCCCAAAATAAGGGGGCGGGAAATGCTTAGAATGTATATGCATAACAGAAGAGAAGCCAGACCTAAGCAATTCCACCATGCTGTACTGACGTCTCTGTAACCTTAATAAATGCTTTTAGGAAAAAATATGCCTGAAAGTCCTTTTAAGTGTTTTGTTAATCAGACACATGACAGTTGAAGTCGGTAGAGCTTGTGGATTGAGAGACCTGGATAGAAAAGACTGTGAGTTGAAAGAGTTGAAAGAAAATGGCGATCTAGAAGAACGCAGCAGTGATTAAAAGTGGTTGGAGAAAAACTAGAGACAAACCTGAGGGCTGCGAAGATCGGGAAACTCAAGTAAAGTGCTCCCAGCCACGAAAAAGCGTGGTTTGCTGTTAAAATCTGAAGGTGGAAAGAGAGACCGGGAGGATACGACACCAAAGGAAAGTGAAAAGAACAGACTGAGGTTGGAAAGAAAACCTGGAGCTTGAGAGATCCATTCAAAAGATACAAGGAAGGAGACGAGAGTGAAGGAGCGGAGTGACGATTGGAGAATAAACGACAGGAGAGGAAGCTGAAAAAGACGGGCTGACGCTGAGAAAGATTTATAGCTTGACAGGGACGGTGCTTTAAGTAAGATGAGCATGAACGGAAGGGAAGGAGACAACGGAAGACGACGCTGGGAGTATCAGGAGAGTGGATGAGGTTTGAGAAGAGATAAAAATGGACGGTATAATTGGGAAAATTTATTGGTTAAAAAAGTAAGAAAGAATAAGAAAGTTTGAGAAGGTAGAGAGAGGTTGGAGTAATTGGGGTAGTGGAGGAAAGTTCAGAGAAGTTGAGGGAAGAGAAGTGTAAAATAATTATGGCAACATTGAGGACAGGAAAAAAAACGGTATCGAGTTTAACATTGACACCCTCATCCCCACCTGGCCAAAGATCAATAGAAGGAATGTTTGGCACAGATAAACA
>NW_015426736.1:0-1250 GCF_001527695.2 Protobothrops mucrosquamatus | reverse complement strand
AATAATAATAATAATAATAATAATAATAATAATAATAATAATAATAATAATAATAGTAAAGTTGGAAGGGACCTTGGAGGTCATCGAGTCCAACCCCCTGCTCAGGCAGGAAACCCTATACCATTTCGGACAAATGGCTGTCCAGTCTCTTCTTAAAAACTTCCAGTGTTGGAGCATTCACCGCTTCTGGAGGCAGGTTATTCCACTGGTTAATTGTTCTCACTGTCAGGAAGTTTCTCCTTAGTTCTAGGTTGCTACTCTCTTTGGTTAGTTTCCACCTGTTGCTTCTTGTCCTGCCTCCAGGCGCCTTGGAGAATAGCTTGACTCCCTCTTCTTTGGGGCAGCCCCTGAGATACTGGAAGACTGCTCTCATGTCCCCCCTCGTCCTTCTCTTCATTAGACTAGACACCCCCAATTCCAGCAACCGTTCCTTATATGCTTTAGCCTCCAGTCCCCGAATCATCTTTGTTGCTCTTCTCTGTACTCTTCCCAGAGGCCCAACATCTTTTTTACTTGAAACTATGGCGAACTCTGTCTAAGTGTTGTGAAATTAAGGAGATTTAGTTATGTCTTCTGACTTCTCGTCAGTGTTCATGGATGTGAGTAAACATGGAAGCAGAGAGTAACCCTATTCCTTTCTAGTAATGATGGTGTTACCTAGTTGGATAATAAAATGTCTGCGAGAAAACTACTAAGCTCAGAGAGCACCAAGGACCTTTCATTTCAACCTTGAGCTACAAATATTCTCGTTTATTGGTAAAGTTATCTCTGTCTAAATTCCATGGGTATCAGTAAAATGACCTTGTATTTGATTAATCCTCCCACTGAGAACACTAACATTCAGTTTCTTGCTTTGTCTGAATCATGTCAGCTGAGTTCCCAACCTTCCTATATAACATAGAAAAAAGTCATTTATTCAAAACTTGGTCAAAATGTCCCCAAATCAATTCTAGCTAGACGGTTTTCTTAGAAATCTTCTACATAGTTCCATGCCCTCTCATGATGACCTTGTGAATTTTTTTTCTATTTTACCTCTTCGATTATTATCTCGTCCACTCAACTTTCTCAAGAGTGCTTCCATCTTCATATTGAATAGAAAGAGAAGGATTCAGATGACGGTGTTTGATCTTTTGGAAAAAAATATGTTTTTGATTTCCCTTTCTACTTTTAAAGGTTGACTGGGGAAACTTTGAATTGGTTGGCTAGGCGCATTGCTAATTTAGTTAAAATAATTAAGGAATGATGTCCTA